>NC_050574.1:328396319-328696319 GCF_011100635.1 Trichosurus vulpecula
GGATAAAATTGAAATTGAAAAAAATCACCTATCACCACCTGAAAGAGATGCCAACATGAAAACTCACAGGAACATTATAACTACATTTCAAAGCTCCCAGATTGAGGAGAAAATATTATAGCAACCAGAAAGAAACAATTCAAATACTGTGGAGCTTCAGTCAGGATAACACAAGACTTAGCATTTTCTACATTAAAAGACCAAAGGGCATGGAATATTATATTCTGAAGAACAAAGGATCTGGATTTGAAGCCAAGAATAACCTACTCAGCAAAGCTAAGTGGAATCCTGCAAGGAGAAAAAAATGTATATTTGAGGAAAAGACCAGAATTGAATAGAAATTTGACTTATAAATATAAAAATAAGGAGAAACATAAGAAGGTAAACATGAAAGTCTAATCTTAAGGCATTTAATAAGGTTAAACTGTTTACTTCTTATGTGGGAAAATGATATTTGTAACACAAGAATGTTATCATCACTAGGGTAGTTGGAGTATACATGTATAGAAGGCTTCAGGTTGAGTTGATTGTGGTGGGAGAATCCTAAAAAATACAATTGAGCAGGGAGAGGTAAAATGGAGCAAATTATCTCATGCCAAAGAGGTGTGAATGGATGAATTTTTATAGTGGGGTAGAAGAAGGGGTGAAGAGCAGGAAGAGAGGGAATCTTATTCAGAACTGAGTAAAAGAGGGAATAACATATATGTTTGATTGGGTATAAAAATCTTCTTAACTTACAAAAAAATAGGAGGGCAAGAGGATAGGTTAACGGAGGGACTCTTAGAAGGGTATGCAGATTAGGGAGCCAATAGTTAGAAGGAAATTAGACTTCTGAGGAAGGTTAGGGTAAAAAAAGAGAGAGAAGGGACAGCAGGGGAAAATAGGATGGAGGGAAATACACAACTAGTCATTATAACTTTGAATGTGAATAGGATGAATTCACCAATAAAATGGAAACAGAGAGCAGAATGTATCAAAAACCAGAACCTGACAATATGTTGTTTACAAGAAGTGTATTTAAAAATGAGAGACACACGTAGAGTAAAAATAAAGTGCTGGAGTAGAATGTATTCAGTATTCAGCTGATGTAAAAAAAAAGCAATCATGATCTCAGAAAAAGTTAAACCTAAAATAGATTTAATTAAAAGACATAAGCAGGGTATCATAGATAATGAAGTAATATAAATATTAGACATACATGTACCAAATGTGATAGCATCCAAATTTATAAAGGAAAAGGTAAATGAATTACAAGTAGAAAAAGCAAAACTACAATAGTGGAGGACTTCAACCTTCCTCTCTCAGAGCTAGATAAATCTAACCAAAAAAAAAATTAAGAATGAAGTTGAAGAGATGAATAGAATCTTAGATAAGCTAGATATGATAGACACCTGGAGAGAATTGAATGGGAATATAAAGGAATATACCTTTTTCTCCGTGGTGTGTGGCATCTTTACAAAAATAGACCATATATTAGAGCATAAAAACTTTATGATCAAATGCAGAAAAACAGAAATAATAAATATATCCCTTTTAGATAATAATACAATAAAATTACTAAATGTATTTAATAAAGGGCCATGGAAGCATAGATTAAAAATTAATTGAAGACTAAATAATCTAATCCTAAGGAATTAATAAGTTAAAGAACAAATCATAGAAACAATAAATAATATTATTAAAGAGAATAATAATAATGAAAAAAACATACCAAAACTTATGATATTCAGCAAAAACAGTAATCAGAGGAAAATTTATATCTCTGAATACTGATATCAATAAAATAGAAAAAGAACAATGAATTAGGTATGCAATTAAAAAACTAAAAGAAGAACGGATTAAAATCTGCAACTAAACACCAAATTGGAAATGTTGAAAATTAAAGGTGAGTTCAACAAAATTAAATGTAAGAAAACCATTGAACTGATAAATAAAATTAGGAATTAGTTTTATGACAAAATCAATAAAGTAGATAAAACATTGGTTAATAGGAATTTTAAAAAGAGAAAAGAAAACCAAATCACTAGTATCAAAAAAGAAAAGGGTGAATACACCACTAATGAAGATGAAATTAAAGCAATTATTAGGAGTTATTTTGCCCAATCATATGCCAATAAGTTTTACAATTTAAGTGAAATGAAAGAATACTTACAAAAATATAAACTGCCCAAATTAGCAGCAGAAGAAATAGAATATAAATGTATTTTAGAAAAAGAAATTGAACAGGATATATATATATAAATTTCCTAAGGAAAAAATAACATCAGGAACAGATGAATTTATAAATCAATTCTATCAAACATTTAAAGATCAACTAATTCTAATATCAAATAAATTATTTGGAATAATAAAAGGTAAAGAAGTTTTACCAAACTCCTTTTGTGAAACAAATATGGTGCTGATACCTAAAACAGGAAGAGCAAAAACAGAGAAAGAAAATTATAGACCAATTTCACTGATGAATATTGACGCAAAAATCCTAAATAAAGTAATAGCTGGGAGACTATAGCAATATATCACAAAGATTATACATTGTGACCAAGTGGGATTTATACTAGGAATGCAGGGCTGGTTCAATATCAGATTATTAACATAATAGATTATATCAATAACAAAAGCAACAGAAATCATATAACTATATCAATAGATGCAGAAATTTTTTTTGACAAAATACAACACTCCTATTAAAAACACTTGAAAACAGGTGTAAATGGATTTTTACTTAAAATGATAAGAAGCATCTACCTAAAACCATTAGCAGGCATTATCTGCAAAGAGGATAAGTTAGAAACATTTCCCAATAAGATCAGGAATGAAATAATGATGCCCATTATTACCAATATTATTCAATATTGTACTAGAAATGCAAGCAATAGCAATAAGGGAAAAAATTGAAGGAATCAAAACGGACAATGAAGAAATAAAACTATCTCTTTTTGCAGATGATATGATGGTATACTTGGGAAATCATCGAGATTCAACTGAAAAATTACTTGAAACCATTAATAAATTTAGCAAAGTATCAGGATATAAAATAAACCTAGATAAATCATCAGCATTTCTATATATCACCATCAAAGCCCTGCAAGAGAGATATTTCGTTTAAAGTAAACATAGACAAAATAAAATACCTGGGAGTAGGGACAGCTAGGTGGCACAGGGCACCGACCCTGGAGTCAGGAGGACCTGAGTTCAAATCTGGCTTCAGACACTTGACACTGACTAGCTGTGTGACTGTGGGCAAGTCACTTAACCCCAATTGCCTTGCCTTCCCCCCTCCCAAAAACAAACAAACAAAATACCTGGTAGTACACCTGCCAAACTATATGAACAGAATTATAAAACATTCTTTACACAAATAAGGTCAGATTTAAATAATTGGAGAAATATTAAGTATTCATGGGTAGACCAAGCCAATGTGATAAAAATGGTAATTCCATTTAAACTAACTTATTTATTCAGTGCCAGCCCATTTGAACTATCAAAAAATTATATTATTGAGCTAGAAAAAAATAATAACAAAACTCATTTGGAAGAATGAAAATCAAGAATATCAAAGGAATTAATGGGAAAAAAAATGTAAAGGAAGGAGGTCTATCACCAGATCTTAAACTGTATTATAAGGTGATAATTATCTAAACTATCTGGTACTGGCTAATAAATAGAAAGGTGGATCAGTGGGAAAGAGTAGATACATAATACAGAGTAGTAAATGATTATAACAACCTTGTGTTTGATAAACATAGAGATCTGAACTTTTGGGATAAAAACTCATCATTTGGTAAAAATTGCTGGCAAAACTGGAAAGCAGTCAGGCAGAAACTAGGTATAGACCAATATTTTATACCATTTACCAAGATAAAGTCAAAATGGATACATGACCTAGACATAAAGGGAGATGTCATAAGTAAATTAAAAGAATATATTCCCTATCAGATTTATGGATAGAATAATTTATGAATAAAGAAGAGACAGAGAGCATTGTGGAATGTAAAATGGATAATTTTGATTATATTACATTTAAAAAGTTTTTGTACAAATAAAACTAAAGTAGCCAAGATTAGAAGGAAAGCAGACAATTGGAGGAAAATTTATAGACAGTTTCTTGGATAAAGTCTTCATATCTCAAATATATAGAGAACTGAGTCAAGTTTATAAGAATATGAGTCATTCCCCAGTTGATAAATTTTCAACGGCTATGAACAGGTAGTTTTTAGAACAAGAAATCAAAGCTATATATTTGATGTTCAGTCGTTTTCAGTCATGCCCAACTGTTTGTAACCCCATTTAGAATTTTCTTTGCAAAAATACTGGCATAGTTTGCCATTTCCTTCTCCAGCTCATTTTACAGATGAGGAAACTGAAGCAAACAATGTTAAGTGATTTGCCCAGAGTCCCACAACTAGAAAGTGTGTGAGGCCAGATTTGAATTCAGGAAGATGAATTCTCCTCGAGGCCCAGCACTCTATCCACTAGCTGCTGCACCTACATGTAATCATATGAAAAAATGCTCTAAATCATTATTGATTGGAGAAATGCAAATTGAACAACTCTGAGGTACCATCTCACACCTACCAGATTGGCTAATATGACAGGAAAGAAAAATGACAAATGTTGGAGAGGATGTGGAAAAATTGGAACACTAATACACTGTTGGTAGAATTGTGAACTGATTCAACCATTTTGGAAAACAATCTGGAATTATGCTCAAAGAGTCGTTAAACTGCCTATACCCTTTGACCCAGCAATACCACTATTAGGTCAGTTTCCCAAGGTGATCAGGGATAAAGGAAAAGAACCTATATGTTCTAAAATATTTATAGCTCTCTTTGTGGTGGCAAAGAACTGGAAATTGAGGAAATGCCCATCATTTGGGGAATATCTGAATAAGTTGTGGTATAAGAGTGATGAAATACTATTCTGCTACAAGAAATGACAAGTAGGTTGATTTTAGAAAAACATGGAAAGACTTGCATGAAATAATTCAGAGTGAAAAGATCAGAACCATTAGAATGTTATACATAGTAACAGCAATATTCGAAGAGTAACCTTGAATTACTAAGCTATTCTGAATAATATGAATATTAGTTGTTGTGGTTTGTCCTTCATTCTTGAAGAGGACCATGATATCAGGAAGATGATGACATGACTTGCAATTGAATTGGACTTGAGTGAGGGAGGGCTGCACAAAGTCGCCAGCCTCACTTTCTCCTCCACAGCCATCTGGGTCCAACTATGAAGGACTTATGAAGGAAAATGCTATCTACATCCAGAGAAAGAACTTATATATGGAAGTATGTATTGTATGGTTCCACATATATGTCTATATCAAATGTTGATCTCTGAGAGGGAAGGAGGAAGGGGGAGAACTTGGAGCTGAAAATGTAACCAAAAAAATTAATAAAAATTTTAAAAATTGATGAAAAAAGGTTTAAAAGTCCATTCCACTGCACACATAGGGGAGTGCTTCCAATGGGACTAGGGGTGTGGCTTGAGTAAATCCTTGGAGGGCTCTATCAGGATAAGCCCCAGTGCTCTAAGCTTGGGCTGCCCCCAGCTCATTCAATGGGCATATGTGAACTCTTATCAACAAACCAGGCTTGCAATATCTCCTTAAACCATCAGGTGTGCACAAGGCTTGAACTACCAGACTCACTCACTTGTGCCAATATCAAACTGCCTATCATGGGTTCCTACTGGGCCTCTGTCCCAGAGGTCTAACTTGGTGGTATAAAGTACCAACATACACAGGTACAGCAAGAAGGTCAGTCTATGTGGAGGCTGGGGCTAACAGCTGGCCAGCCAGAATGTTAGGAAAATAACACATCCCAAGTTGTCTTTTCCACATCTCTTTGGGCTCAAAGTTTAATCCTATACTCAGCTACTGAGCCTCTTCTTCTTAAAAAATTAATACATTTCAGGTGGTAAGGAATCAAGACATTTCCTGTCACCCTTGTTCCCTTGCCCCTGGTCCTTCATTCCTTTCTTCAGGAGATAAGTCACATCTATTTGACCCTTGAGTTCCCACTCCCATCCCACTCTTTGGCCAAAATTTACTCATAACTCATCTGTCTATCCCCAAAACTTGCCCCGCCTCCCCTCCCAGAGCAGTGTCCTTTAAGACAGCCAAGCTGGAGAGAAGAGAGGAAGCAGGGGTACCAGGAGGCCACCTAGGAACTGATGACATGTCTTGACCAGGTCTCATGTTTGGTGCATGGTACCAGGTGAATAATAACAACTTCCACAGCCTGGTGCTTCTCATTCTTTGGTGGAATTGAACACATCTTGTAGGTGACTTCGTCTCCTTCCATAGGCATGCATTCTCCTTCAATATCAGACATATGAAGGAAGGTGTCTGGGCCTCCAACAGCTGCTGTAATGAAGCCATGCCCCTTGGAGTGGCAAAAGCATTTAGAAACTCCCTTGTAGACGGGTCCCTCAGATGTCTGCACAGTCACTGACAAGGTCCCGGTTTGCCATTTGGCAAGGGGCTAGGGATGAAGTAGCCTCTCATGGAGATGTTGAACGGTCCCTTTCCTGGGGACCATCAGCTAGATGGAGAGAGGCTGGATAGGTGGGGGTTTTTGGTGGTTGAGGAGGTGTAGTAGCAATTAGATTTGAAGATCTTTCCCACCCATTAATAGGCCATGTGACCTGCTTATGTCACAGGAAGCCTAAATCACATGTGGTGGGAGGAGCTTCCTGATAGGAAAAGGAAGTTATGTCACAGGAAATGCAGAGAGAGAGAGAGAGCAAGAGCAGTTATGGCTGCCAATGGCCACCCTCCTGATAGTTAGAACTGAACAGGCTGACATAGCTATACTGTGACTTTGTTTTGGGGAAGACCCCAGCAGCAGGTTGGAGAGGTTTTGAGATGGCAAGGCTCCATGGTGTGATATTATGTTTTATGTTCCTTGCTGTTATGATGGAGTGGGTGAACTGGCTGTGGGAGTTAAAATTTGCTTATGGGATATGGTCCTCTGGTGTCTGAATAAATGGTTTACTTATTCTACCTTCTATGCAGAGAGTCTCATATACTTTGCGATACAGAACTACATAGGCATTTTGACAATTGTCATCTACATTGTTATTATTGCCTTACTGATACAGGACGCTCGGCTGACAAAATTTACTTGAGGCTCTAGCTCCCATGGGCACAAACAGCTTGACCAAAAATAAACGTTAAAAACTATCTTTACGTGTAATTGGAAAAAATAATATTTTTCAAAGTATATTCCCTTTTATGTAACTGCTGAAATGGAAGTTTAAAGTCATCCTCAGTGACACAGACCTGGTGTCAGAATTGAGATGGACTCTGTTTGAAGAACCGCCCCACATCTTGAGAACACTTCTTTTTGTAAATATCAAGAGACTACAGGGAATTTCCAGCCTGGGGCCAATATATATTCTAACACGTTTCCATGGGAAATGAATCTTTTATTGTCTAGATCCAAACTGAGCAATGCTAATATGGATCCATAACTGGGCATTGCTGTTTGAATAAAGTTGGTTTTGGACTAATTTTGTATTTCTAATGAAAGTCTATATTTTTTTTAATAGTTAGGATATAGGTTATCAGAGTGAGTTAGTCAAAAAGCTTTTATTAAGTGTTTGCGAGGTGTCAGCCACCATGCTAAGTTCTGAGAATATTAAGAAAGGCAAAACACAGCCCATGGCCTCAAGAGTATCATATTCTAATGAGGGAGACAACATGTAAACAATTATTATCAGTAAAAGTTCATGCAGTCAATAAAACATGAAAAAATACACAGAAGAAAAAAAGTTCAGAAGGGGATATAAAAAGGATATTATGTTAGTACCTTGTTAAATTTAAAATACTCTCTCAGGAAACTAAACTATAAAAGTTCACAATTTCATATATAATTATCTTTTCTGTTCTTTGTATGTTAAAACATTTGTGTTTGTTGATGATTAACTTCAAAAGAAAAAAGAAAAAAATTTAAATTCATAAAGTCCATAGATATATATCACAGGATCCATTATTCTAACTACAATATAAAGTCAATACTTATAGCAGGGCTGTCCAACCTTAGGTTATCTTAGGGCCACATTAAAATAAAATGATTATTTGAGGGCAGCACCCAGAATAAAAAATACAGTACACTAATAGAAAGTGGGAGAATACACATCACCAATATGACAGGCGAAGGCATGAAGCACAAAAGCAAACACAAAACAACAAAGTGACAACACAACAGTAGAAAGGTAGGTGCATGCTGAGTAGTCTGCATCACACAGATGGAACGCATCCCACAGATTGCCTGAAAATTCAATGTGATATGTTCTGTCAGTAATACTGCTTAAAAACATCAAAGAAAATTAACATCAATGAGATATTTATTAGTGATGTTATTTAAAAATCTAATATGTATTCCATACAAATTATTATTTTATTTTTTCTCTCGTGAAAATTAAAACCCACAGGTGGGCCACATAAAATCGCACTGCGGGCCATATTTTGGACAGCCCTGACTTATAGGATAAAATCAAAACTCCTTAACCTGACATTCAAAGTCTGCTACAATCTGGCAATAATACCTTGTTAGAAATTGGAATGGGGATTTCATGTGCATCATGGAGTTGAAAGTAGAGATCAGGACTTGGAGTTTGTAGTTAAAGGTATCTTGCTGCAGCTCTCAAAACAGACCCAATCTAGAATAATATAGAACCATGGCCAGTAGGGAGTTTTCAAGAGGAAACAATGCACCTTCCTAGTTTCTGATCTGCTCTTGTAAAAGTAGGAAACAGATTTTTAATTCTTAAACAGAAAGAAAAACCAGCAGTTTAATGCTACAAGTAAACTAACAATTTAACTATCTGAGACAGAAAATGCTAAGTCACTCATTCAAAATCCAAGTGGTCCTCAAAGCGATCAAAAGAAGAGGAAGAGGACAAACATATTTATAGCAACTCTTTTTGTGGTGACAAAGAATTGGAAACCAAAGAGGGATGTATAAGTTGGGGAATGGCTAAACAAGTTATGGATATGAATGTTATGGAATACTATTGTGCTTTAAGAAATGATGAAGGGGATAGTTTCAGAGAAATCTGGCAAGACTTGTATGAACTGATGCAAAGTGAAGTGAGCAGAACCAGGAAAACAATTTATATAGTAATGACAACATTGCAAAGACAAACAACTTTTTTTTTTGGAGGGGGGAAGGCAGGGCAATTGGGGTTAACTGACTTGCCCAAGGTCACACAGCTAGTAAGTGTGTCAAGTGTCTGAGGCCCGATTTGAACTCAGGTCCTCTTGACTCCAGGGCCAATGCTCTACTCACTGCGCCACGTAGCTGCCCCAACAAACAACTTTTAAGACAGCACTCTGATTAATACAATGATCAACCAAATGCCAGAGGACTCATGACGAGGCATTCTACCCACCTCCTGACAGAGAGGTGATGGACTCAAAGTGCAGATTGAGACATATATTTTTTGGACATATCTAATGTGGGAATTTGTTTTGCTTGACTATGTGTGTATGTATATATTCATATGTATGTACATATAAACATACACATATATATGCATGCATATATATATGTCTTTTTAATAAAGGTTTATTTTTCTTTCTTTTTCAACCAGTAGGGGGAGATTGGAAGTGAGAGAGGGTGTATTTTTGTTGATTAAAAAAATTTTTAATTTTTAAAAAGTAGTAAGCTGAGAAAGTAAGCATCAAAGTAGCTAACAGGTTAAATGTTTTTGCTTTTTGTTGAATCCCTAGAATAGTGCCTGCCACTAGGAAGGAGTGAATTAATGCTTGTTTATTGATTGATTGATTGAAGACAAATTCAGGATCCAAAAAGGTTTGAGTAGACTAGAATAAGATGTTAAATATGATAAAATGAAATTTAATAGGAGAAAAAGAAAAGTAGTATATGCATTGCATAATGGATGGAGAGTCAGTCACTGACTCAGGAAAATCTGAGGTCTATCCCCTCTGACACATGCTAGCTTTGTGATTCTGGGCAATTCAGTGCCTCCAGGGAACTTTCTTTCATTCTTTTTTTGAAAAAGAAATTAAACCTAGTAGCTGAGACATTAAAGGACCATAGGTCTTGGAACACAATATATGGAAGAGCAAAAGACCTGGGACTCCGACTGAAAATATCATACCCTTCAAATTTCAGTATTATTTTGAATGAAAAAAATGGACATTTGACAAACCCTCAGACTTTCAAGATTTTGTTAAAAAGAATCGCCATCCTAAGAGAAGATTCGACATACAAGAACCAAGAAAAACATAAGGTACATACCAAAGACTGACTACAAGGGATTCATAAGAAAAGACTGCTTACCTTTTATATAACATAAAATATAAAATATATGTCTAACATTCTTATTAATAATTGTTGAGCTCATAAGAAAGAGGGGGATAAACCTGACTATGATATGAATTTAAAAAGTAAAAGCATTTAGGAACAGCTAAAAACAGTAACTATTTTATACAAGAGAGGTCCAAGAAGAAGAAAGGATACAGAGGATTTAGATGGGGGAGGAGGGCTGGTAGTTCTGGTAACCTACTTTCATTGGGAATGGGTTTAAGAGGGAACTATATATATATATATGTGTGTGTGTGTGTGTGGTGTGTGTGTGTGTATTTAGAAGAGTATAAAAGTCTTCTAAATTTAGAAAAAATAAAATGGTAGGGGTATAGTGAGGGGGAAGAGGACAAGGGAGGGATTAAGACAAGGGAGGGATTTTTAGAGGGGAGAATGAGGGAATAGGTAAAGCGAGTTCAGATCAATAGGAATGGGAGATAGGGAAGGGATTCTTAGTAGGGGAAGGCAAGTAATAGGAAGGCAATGTAGGGGGTAGAAGTAAAGTAGAGGAGGCAGGAGGGATAGGAAACAAAAGATATGTACAAATATAAAAAATACAAAGAGCAGGAGTAGAGTATGTTTGGGAAAGTATATGTCTATATATGCGTGTATATATGTATAAGTATGTATATATCTGTATATGTATGTATATATCAAGAAACATATCTAAATTATATTGTAGCCTTCTGGGGGGAGGGGAGAGGGGGGAGGGAAAGAAAGGACAAAGTTAAAAAGTGCACAGCTGAGAACAAAAGAAAACACAAGGAAGCAAAGAAAAGATGGACAATTCCCAATTTCTTGAAATGAAAATTTATTGTTACCTATTTTGAATCCTCTCCTATGTTCTGCTATGCATATGGCATGCTTTTTGTTTCTTTTTTCTATTTTGTATTTGTGTTCTGGTAAAATAAAAAAACTGTTTAAAAAAAGAAAAGAAAAAAAAGAAAAAGAAATTAAATTTCATTTCATTTTTGGTTCCAAAATTCTCTGCTTTTCCCTCCCTCTCTCCCCCATTGAGGAAGTAAGACAAACAAAATACATTATAAATATATATATGTGTATACACATATATATAGTCTTACAAAATAAATTCCTACATATCTGTATCCAAAAAACATAAAGAGAAAGAAAAGAAGAAAAGAAAATATGCTTCAATTTGCACTCCAATGGACTGTGTACAATGTTCTTCTGGTTCTGCTTACTTCACTTTGCATCAGTTCATATAAGTCTTCCCAGGTTTCTCAGAAACCATCCTCATAATCACAATAATATTCCATTGCATTCATATACCATAACTTGCTCAGTCATTCCCCAGTTCATATGTTTCCTCTCAGCATCCAATTCTTTGCCACCATAAAAAGAGTGGCTGTAAATATTTTGGTGACTATGGTTACTTTCTAAGACTATTAGTGGCTGAGTTTCCTCACTTGCAGTTTCCTGCATTGATTAAATCACAGGCCAGGTCCAAAAAAAAAAATTAAAATTAAATGCTTATACTTACCATATTTCCCCATGTATAAGATGCACCCTTTTTCGAAAAATTTGGGGTCTAAAAACTGGGTGCGTCTTATACAGTGGTTGTAGATTTTTTTTTTTGCTTTCATTTTCCACTTTTTTTGCAGTTGTTTTTACGCTCGTTGATGTAGATATTTTTACTTGCATTACCCACTTTTTCGAGCTTGTTGTCTTCTGGCTCATTGTTTTGCATTTGTTACTGGTAATATTAGGCTACATTTTTGCCACGTTCTGCCCAGAAATGGCTCAGAAAAGATTTTTGTACAGTGCTGAATTCAGGTCAAAAGTGATCCAGTTTGCAAAAGTCAATGGAAATCGTGCTGCTGACCCTAAGTTTCGCCCTCCTCCAACTGAGAAAACAATCTGAGACTGGCTACAGGAAGAAGAAACCCTACTGAAAACGCCAGGGCAGAAGAAGGCCATGAGAGGCAAGTCAGCAAAATGGCCTGAGTTAGAGAGGGAATTGAAGATATGGATTGAAGAGCAAAGCGCAACTGGAATTCCTGTGTCCACAAAGATGGTTCAGCATGAGGCAAGAAGAACTGCTGATGAAAAAGAAGTTACTGATTTCAAAGGAGGACAAAATTGGTGCTTCAGGTTCATGACACGGAATGGACTAAGCATGCGTACAAGCATCAGACTTGCCCAAAAGATGCCTGAAAGCTATGAGCAGAAGGGCCTTGAATTTCATCGTATTATTGTATAAATTTTATGATGAATAAAACTTGAGTTCAATTACAATAATAATCTAATACATTTTTTTTCAAATTTAGGGCCCCAAAATTAAGGTGTGTCTTATACATGGGGAAATATGGTAGGTTAAAAAATCTATTCTACAAATAGAAGATGGGGGAGGCATGACTAGAGACAAAAATTTCTTTGAAAAATACGTGAGAGTTTTAGTGAACTGCAAACTCAATATGAATCCACGATAGCATTTATTAAACATTTATTCTGTGCAAGACACAGAGTCATCGGTTTGATTTTGCGGCTAAGTAGATTTTTTTGAGGTGGGGGCAGGGGACAGAAAGGAAGCTAATGTTTGGCCCACGATTTAGGCAGTATGGAGAGGACTGGTGTAGAAACTACTGAAACAAATGACAATTCATAGGCAATTTCTCCTCTTCTTGCCTGGGGGCACATGATGCTAGGTGACTGCTACGGTCACAAAACTTCTACCAGAGTTAGGACTGGAATTCAGGTCTCCCTAATGCCCAAATTGGTCCTCTGTTACATTGTCCCCCAATTTGATCTTTTCATTTAATCTTTAAAAACAAAAAAGTTTTAAATATGTAGTGTGCCTGCCTTTTTCTGCTCTTCTTCCGCCCTCACCCTAACCATGATTTGGCATTGAGCTCACAAGATTTTGATACCCATTCTTTAATTCTTCATCATGAAACTCCACATTATCTTAAGAGTACTTTAACAAACAGTACATTTTTTCCAGATCTAGCCTTGAGTATAGCCCGAAGGTTTTCAATGTATTTTAAATCAGGTTATGCTCAGACCATTAAAGCTTGTTTATCTCCATCTCTTGGACAAATTTCTTAACTTTTTATCACATGTGGCATAGTGTAACAATTGGATCTAAATTTTAAAAAGTTTAAAATTAAATCCAATTCGATCGTAATTGGCATGAGTCAATTCAGAACAAGGGAGGTGCCAAACTTAACTAGGAATTCTGACACGTGGAACGAATTCAGTGCGTGTATGTGAAGGGCAGGGGGTGATGGAGAGGAGGATCTAAAGAATGACCTTTCTGTATACACTGGATCTCATAGTGACGGGAATGGAGAATAAGAGGAAATGGGAGGCCCGTTTGGTGTAGGGCAGGGCTGTCCAAACTATGGCCTGTGGGCTGCATGCGGCCCGCAGTGTGATTTTATGTGGCCCACCTGTGGGTTTTAATTTTCACGAGTGAAAAAATAAAATAATTTGCATGGAATGTGTATTAGATTTTTAAATTCCATCACTAATCAAGAATCTCATTGATGTTAATTTTCTTTGGTGTTTTTAAGCAGTATTACGGATGGAACATATCACATAGAATTTTCAGGCGATCTGTGGGATGCGTTCCATCTGTATGATGCAGAGTAGTCAGTATGCATCTGCCTTTACACTATTGTGTTGTCGCTTTGTTGTTTTGTGTTTGCTTTCGCGCTTCACACCTTAGCCTGTCGTATCGGTGACGCGTGTTCCCCCTCTTTCTATTAGGGTACTGTATTTTTTATTCTGGGTGCGGGCCTTGAATAATTATTTTATTTTAATGTCACCCTAAGATAACCTAAGGTTGGATAGCCCTGGTGTAGGGGATGGAGTCCTAGGTATATCGTCAGGATAGACTTGAGTTTGAATCCCTCCTCAGACATTTACTAGCTGAGGGACCTTGGGGCCCAAGGCTTGGGCAAATCATGTTACCTCTTTCAGCCTCAGTCTTTTCATCCGTAAATTGGGATAATAATAGTATTTACCTTACAGGTCTTTTGTAAGGATCAAAACGAGATAACATAGGTTAAGCGCTTTGTAAACCTTAAAGCTACATATACATTATAGCTCTTTTTATTTGAAGGGGGTAAAGGTTTTTGGGGAGGAAAACTGTGAATCAGATGACTTATTGGGAAAGAGAAAATGACCCTGGAACCAGCAAAGCTCTGGACCTCAGCAGCCGTCTCTTTTAGGCCATGCCCCCAAAGGATCCCCGTTCTGTTATTGTTCGTCCTTCATCTTTGTTTTCAAAGAGGACCAATGACATCATTGGGAGGTTTCTTGACTTGTCCATGAATCGGATTTAAGTGAGGCACAGTGTCAGCCTCACGATCCTCCTGAGTCACTGAAGTCCAGTGTCACGACAAAAGTCAAGATGACTGGTGATGGCCCAGGATGCAGTGGACGATCTTGGCATCTTCCGTGTCTGGCCAAGCTCTAAGTGCTCCCCAGGGCCTGTTTCAGCCACCTTCATGGCAGTTGGAACAAATGATTCTCATCCGCTCATTCTTTGGGAAGTCTTCACATGCTTGGGGGAGACATCTCCCTAACTCACCTAAGGGTTCAAGGTCCATCAGATACCCTCAACCTGGTTTAGCCCATTTGCTGATGGTTTACCAGGGTGTGGCTGCTGCGTATGCTACAGCTTCTTGGAGCCACAGGTGCAAGTTGAGCGCCAGGCAGAGGGCAAAGGTGGATGAGTAGGCCTTAAAGCACTCAGCAGCCCTCACAGCGGAGGTGATAGTCCTCTCTGAACACTCCCACACAACCCAGTGGTGTTCCAGTCTCTGCTGGAGGGGGTAAAAAAAACCACTCTCTCTCCATGGCAACTAATTCCTTTGGGGGGGGGGGGAGGGTTTTTCACCTAAGCAGAAGGAAGTTTTGAATCGCAGAAATCGGAAAAGCAGGACATAGTAATTTGTTGTCAGTGGCAGGATAGAGAAGCTTTAATCAGTTCCATGGTTCTAATTAGAATGGTGTGAAAGACTGTGAATGACTTAATTATTTGCAGCAATACAATGATACAGACGATTTCAAAGAACCTGTGGTGAAAAATGCTATCCACCTTCAGAGAAAGAACTGATGCAGCCTGAATGAAGATTAAAGCACACTTTTTAGACCTTCTTTCTTTTTCTTTTTTTCCTCTCCTTTTTTGATCTGCATTCTCTTTCGCAACACGGCTAATACGGAAATATTTTGCATGACTCTACATATAGGGGAGGGGGAGTGAGAGGGAACTAAAAAATTGTTAAAAAGAATTAAAATGTTTTTATGTAATTGAGAGAAAATTAAAACATCCTTTTAAAAAAAAGAATGATGCATAAGTCTAAGTGTGTAGGTCATCCTCCATGGAGGTTGACCTTTAATGTGGAGTCCTCTCAGTTAATTAAGGGAGACAGTATGGGGTAGATAGGCCATTTGACAAGAAACACTGCAATACAAAATAAAAATAAAAGTGCTTTGAGAGTGCTCTCAAAAAATTCACTGGGTGGTGGGAGGGAGGACAGAGGCCTAGGAGCGTTGTGGTAGCGGTGGGGATGAATAATCCCCAGGCCAAGCAGCATGATACCTCCTTTCCTTGAGCACTTATGGGGTATTGTGCCTAGTTGCGGGTTTTTTGGTTTTTTTTTTTTTGGTCTTTTTCTTCCCGGAATCTAGCACACTGGCCTAGTTCACTGTTGCTGTTCAGTTGTGCCTGGCTCTTCGTGACCCCAGTTGGAGTTTTCTTGGCAAAGATACTGGAGTGGTTTGCCATGTCCTTCTCAGCTCATTTTATAGAAGAAGCAGGACGGGTTAAGTGACTTGCCCAGGGTCACACTTAGCTAGTAAATGTCAGGCCAGATTTGAACTCAGAAAGATGGGCCTTCCTGACTCCAAGCCCAGGGCCGTATCCGCTGCCCCACCTAGCTGCCCAAACCTGGCCCATTGGTGGGTACTTAATAAATTCCCGTTAAATTACGCCGATTTAGGGACACCATATTCAGTCAGTCAACTTTTACTAAGCCCCTACTAGGGGCCGGGAACCGCGGGCGCTAAGCCCTGCAATGATATTGACCATCAGCTCAAGACCAAAGATGGAGCAGCCAGGGCGGACAATTAGCGCGGGAGGTGATCTTAGCTAGCATTCATGCAACGCCTCGGTGCTCTCACTGTGCGCGATCAGAGATGAAAGCGAGGCAAACAGTGACTAAGTCTGAGCCGCCCAAGTTCGCACACTCAGGCAGGATTGGAATTTGTCTCTAGGAAGATCTTCGAGAACATTATTTTTTAAGCTAAGTTAGGCGGCGGGCAGAAGGAAGGACTTGGACTGAGGAAGATCCGAGTTCGAGTTCTGATCCACACATTTATTACCTGTGTGACCCTGGGCAAAGTCAGTTAACCTCTACGGCAGTTTCCTCCTCTGGGGGTCATACTAGCACCCGCTCCCCCCCCCACCTCGCTGGGCTGTTGTGAGCGTTAGAATATGTTTGCAAACCTTAAAGAGCTATATAAACCCTTATATTATTTTTTATATTCTTTGCTGTTAAACAGCGCCGTTAAGCATGCCGCTCTTGCAGTCTTGGAGGGACCACCCCCTCCCCTTTTTCTTCCTCCCCTCCCCTTCTTCTCCTTTGCTCCTCGCCTTCTCTTCTCTCCCTTCCCCCCTCCCTTCCTTTCCTTTCCCATATTCCCCCCTCCCCTTCCATCTCTCCACTTTGATTTCCCAACAAGGAGCCTTTTAGGACCGAACACGGCGCGCGCGCACGCGCACATTCACCAAGCAGCTCCCCCCCCCCCCCCTCACGACAGAAATACCGAGGGCGCGGAAGGGGCGGGGCGGAAGTGACGCCAGGTTGCTAGGAGACGGTCTCCGAGCGACCGCGCTAAATCTGGCCGCGCTTTCCATGCAGCAGCAGGCTCCGCGCCTGGGGTCTCCCCGCCGGGAGCTACCATGTCCTTCTCGGTTCCCAGTGCTGGTGTGACCGAAAAGGACAAGAGCCACGTGGGGTCGGAGAACACCTACATCCTGAGACCCATCTTCCAACAAAGGCGGGTACTGGGGGTAGGGCTGAGGGCCTGCGTGCGGGCGGGAAACGGAGGGCTTCGGGTTAGGAGCTGGGGTGCACTGGTAAAATTTTAACCAACGGCTCTCCGGGGGGAAGGGGAACCCGCAAAAATCATGCGCGATAAACTTAATCAGAATCCCTTAGATTTCTTCCATCCTTTCTTAAGTCTCGAGACGATCGGCAGAGCAATACCGAGGCCTGATTGGTAGCCCGTTTGCCTGTTTCCGAGATGTAAATAATTTAACAATCGGCTCTGGCCGGTGTAAACCGAGGCGGCACTCCCTCGGTCGGGAGCCACAGAGGTAGGGGAAGGGAGGGGGGTGATTCTCGGCTGAGGCCGGATGGTGCAAGCTCGGGTCCTGTCGTGGACTCGCCTGCAGGGGACAGCAGAGCACGGCTTATCTCCCCCTCCTTTGGAGGTGCCGGAGGCGTCCCGTTTGTTTTCTGAGGGGTAAGCCCGGGTTGGCAAAAGGACTCTGCTGCCTGCTGGGCTGAGACGTGCCCACTTCTCCCTCCCCCTTCCCCTTTCCTCCTCTTCCCTCGCGGTCCACTCGCTCCTCTTCCTCTCTAACTCCCACCCCCTCTCTCTCCCCCTCCTCCTTTCCTCTCCAATCATCCTCTTCCCCTCCCCTGTACCCTCCTCCTCCGCCCCCTCCCCTCCTCCCTGCCACAATCGATATCGTTATGATTCGTCATGACTCTCACCTTTGAAGGCCTTGTTACGTTTTGCTGGTTGTGGCGAGGGGACGAGCCCGGGGCTCCTGTGTCCCAGGCACGGGGTGGGGGTGGGGCGGTTAAAGAAGAGAAAAGAAACGATCTCCACTCAACTTGGGGTTTATATTCCCACCTTAGATATGTACCTAAGTAAGGATGAATGAAAAATCGGTTATTAACCATAGTGAGCGTTTATATATTACATGCAAAGCAGCTTAGAAACACCTCCTTTCGTCCTCATCGCTCTGGAAGGTAGGTTGTTTTCATCTGTAAAGATGGAAACTGAGGCAGGCAGGTTAAGTCACGCAGCTATGAGGTGTCTGAGGATGGATTTGAACTCAGGGCCCTCTCCTCTGTGCCACCTAGCTGCCTAGAGCCTTTTAAATTCTTAATTAATTCTTAATTAAATACTTGGTGGGCTCTGAGCCGCGCCCTGGCGATACATAGGCATGCAAGATAATCCCTGCCCTCCAGGAAGTTGTAGCCCTGTAGCTCCGCCTGTTAGAAGAGCCTGTCGTTCCATCCCTCCCCATGCCTCAGCCCTGCTAAGTTAACTCTTCATCTTCACTGTGACTTCTAGTCCCTCTGTCCCTCAGTATCTTCCCATGCTGTTATCACCGCCCTGACTTCGCTTTCCTCCTAGCCTTGACTGTAGAGTTAGCCAGTTCAGCTCCTTCGCTCTCAAGTCCTTTGCCCCCTTGTTCTGTCACCGCTCACCCCTCGCCGGATTCCAGCCCTGGAATGCTTTGCTGATGAACAGAACTAGAGGAAGCCATACAGCTGTGCTGAGTGTGGAAACAATCAATTAATGTTTTCCAGCTTTGACGATCCTGTGAATCCTCTCTGATTGATTTTCTCATCCCTTATTACCTCAAAACATACTCAGCTCCTCAAGCCTACTCCAACTCTCATTTGAGGACCTACCCTCTTGACTTTATGAGAAAATTGAGGTCGTTAGTCTGGACGTCCTTCTTCTCTCCCTTTGTCTTTATCTCCAAACTCCTTGACATCATCCTGCAGTCTCTGATCATGAGGGGCCCTCCTTGCCAAAGCTAAACCCCTCTATGTGTGCCCAAGTGTCCCTTATCCTGAAAAAACCGTCACTAGACACTACTGTCCCTCCAGCTATTGTTCTGTTTCTCTCCTCCCTTTCTCAGTCAGAATCCTAGAAAAAAGTTGTCCATACTGACATTCCTTCTTCAGCCTGTAGTCGTTTTTAAAAATTCAGTTTCATCTTAGTTTTAGTTCCAAATTCTCTCCCTCCTTTCCATCTCCTTCCCCACCTATGTATGGAGAAGGCAAGAAAAACAAAACCTACTACAAATATGTATAGTCATGGAAAACATATTCTCTCATTAGCCATGCCGCCCCCCCCAAAAAAAAAACATAGAAAGAAAAAAAAGAAAATGTGCCTTAGTCTGTGCTCTGTTCCATCAGTTTCTCTTTCCGGAGGTAGCCTGTTTCATCATGAGTCCTTTGGAATTGTGGTTGGTCATTGCATCGATCATTTACTAATCTTTCAGAGTTCATTAACTTTATAATGTTGTTATTGTATAAATTGTTCTCCTAGCTCTGCTCATTTAACTTGGTATACGTTCATAAAAGTTTTTCTGAAACTATTCCCTTCTCATTTCTCATAGCACAGTAGTATTCTATCATGTTCAACCATTCCTCAATTGATGGCATCCCCCTAGTTTCCAGTTCCTTTGTTCAGTTGTTTCAGTCATGTCTGACTCTTTGTAACCCCATTTGAGGTTTTCTTAGCAAAGATGCTGGAGTGGTTTGTCATTTCCTTCTCCAGCACATTTTACAGATGAGGAAACTGAGGCAAATAGGGTTAAGTGACTTGCCTGAGGCCAGATTTGAACTCCCGAAGATGAGTCTTCCTGACTCCAGGCCTCTATCCACTGTGCTACCTAGCTGCACCTTCCAATTCTTTGGCACCAAATAAGAGCTGCTATAAACATTTTGGTACACATGAGTCCTTTTCCTCATTATTTGATATCTTTGGTTTATAGATCTAGTATTCTAGTATAGACCATATTCCTAGGTCAAAGTATGGTATATGCACAGTTTAGCAGTTTTTTGGAGTGTAGTTCCAAATTGCTTTTCAGAATGGTTAACTAGCTGGTGGAGCAGTCACAGCCTCACCAATGGTGCTCCTAGTGCTTTTTCACAGTTGAAATACTCTCAGTCATCTTTGCCTTTTAGAATTGCTACTTATGTTCCTTCAAGCCTGAGCTCAGGTGCCACCTCCTCTGAGTAGTCTTCCATGATCTCCCCAGCTAAAAGCATTCTCCTTTCCTCAGATTTACCTATTTTCTCTATATTTCTCATTTCTCCCCATCATTCTCTACTTTGTGTTACAATTATTTGAATATTTGTCATGTTCATCCCCAAGTGCAAGTTTCCTGAGGGCAGAGATTGTCTCTTTGTATACTAGTAGGTAATGCAGTGTCTTGAATATAGTTGTTTACTAAATTTTAATGAATTAATGGATTGTCCAGCTTATGAAAATTTGGCACAAGTAATTTAGCAAAATTTCCTTTATCCCTTCCTACTCTTAACTAGGACACAAAATTTGATGCACAGTGTTTGCTACATGTGATGAAATTGAGGAACCTGGGAACTATGATTTCATATTCCAAATTGTTGAGAGAGACTTAACGATAATACTTTTAAGAAGGTTTTTTTTTAAAGAATCTTAACAAATATAAAGAACACTAACAAAATAAAACCAAGTAAAACCATATGTAATATATATAATCAGAACTATTTAAACAAAAATTATTTCATTGTTCTACTATTTCAGTTCTACTTTTTTGTGTATAATTTTTTATTTTAACTTTTAATAAGACTTGATGAAAAGTAGGTTCAATAACCTTTCTCTATACTTTGAGGCTGAATATACTTAACCTATCACTTAGCACAGAACTGGGCATCAAGACCTTTCAGACTGCAAGTGTCACCAGATTTTGGAAAAAGCAATTTCACTGTTTGTTTTCGCATTATACTAAGTGGTATGTTCATTTATCTTGATAAATGTCTTTAAAATCTCTTTAGTTGACGAACACCAAAAAAGAGTTAAATATGTTGAAACTGTGTAAAGGATGGAATGAAGTTGAGATTATAAAGTCCTGGATCAGATGTTGGTGCATAGTAGTTGATTTTCTGTTTCGTTTAGGTTCCGACCCTCTACGGTGAAAGAATGCATCCACACCATACTCAAGGAAGAATTAGCAACCGCTCAGTATGAGCCAAGTGAAATGCCTGCCCTCACAAAGTTTTTGTCAGAGAGCATCAAAAATAAATTAAAAGGTAGTCACACTGATATCTCAGAATATTTTATTTCCCTCTTATCCATTCTTTCATGTCCTCGATGTGGAATCTGTTGGTTCATCAGGTACATGGTTATTAGTATCTAGATGCCCAAAATAATTTGGAAGACACTCTATAAGTAATACACATTGATGGGGTTATTACTGAGCCAGCAGTGTGAGGGAAAGAATAAGGATAAGGGGGAAAAAAAGCATTACCACAGTAGGAAGTTTGAGTTGTATAAGTTTAAATTCTGCATCCTTTTGTGCCCAAGTCATGGACGCTTCCTACACATCAAGCCAACTATTTTTATACACAACTGTTGGATTGGGAGGCGCATGAAATGGAGGGGGCCCTTCTCCAGATTACATACTCCATTATAACAGGATCACTGTTTTCTTAAGACTACTTTCAAAGTAAAAAAGCTGTAATTCTACCAGCAGCCTCATTTCTTGTTCTAATATTCAAGGCCATCCATAGTCTGTCTCTAACCTACCTCTCTGAATGCTGGTCCATTTTACGTGTTCTGCTCATTGAGTTTTCCTGCCTTTTCTTTTGGTCATGCCATTCTCACTAGCTGGGATTCTACCCCATAGCAAATCCTACTCACTTTTCAAGACCTATTTCCAGTCCTTTGTTGTGTGAAGCCTCCCTAGACCATTCCAGCCCTTACTGAAAACTAAGAATCTTGTAGCACTTATTTTCTGTACTATTCATTTGGCAATTAGTTATGCCTGCCTTATGACATCTCTTATTAGATTGAACTGTTATTTAGCTATAGTTTCACTTTTCCTTCCCCACTTATAAACTCTTCAAAGGTAGGGACTATGTTATATTTTTACCTGCAGTATCTAGCATGCTGCCTTGTTTACCGTAGGTATTAAATAAGTATTTGTTACTTGATTCCAAAGTGAGTTGCTTTGATTTTGTTTTATTCTAAATTTGTTAGCGGTTACAAGTTCTTGATCTGATAGCATTCAGTCTTAAAACTTGGCCTTTCTGAGTAAATGTGTACCTGCCTGGCCTCGTCCTGACAAAAATAAGTCTTTTTCTCTCTCCCCCTACTTCCCCCAAATTTGTGTGACTACTTTCTGTGGGTTGTTTCTTGATATTGAAAGCCAGGATAATTATTTACTATTCCATATAATGTACTTTATATAGAGAGCATTTGGGTTTTTTTTTTAAAACAAAATGTTATTGTTTCTCAACACAGAAAGTTTGAAACCCTGGGCTCAACTATCTTCCCTAAAATTGTTTTGTTTGGAAGTTTCTGGATTAAAAACTCGACAGTTCAGTTTTTTGGAGTATAGCTGTTCATAAGCACTGAAAAGGAAGTACATAGACAGTACTTTCCAGAAAGCCTTATAATATCATATAGTCAGGTAGAAAATTTCTTATGTCTGAAATGAATTGGTTACTTGGCTGTTCTAGCAAAATGTGACTTCTGGGTTATTTGGGTCATTTTATATATCCATTCCTTTCCCACTGATTTGCTTTTATTGTCTTAACAACAAACTTAACAGAACTAAACATAGTTTTATAGAACAGTTATAAGATAGATATGCTCCATGATTTGATTTTCTGGGTTCTGGTTGCTTCATTGTTTTGAGTAAATATAAATGGAATTTGCTATAAAATTTTTTTCTTTTTTTTTTGTTTGACTAAGAGAAAGACTACAATTGATAAACATAGCCTATATTTATGCTTCCTGCTCTGCTGCTTATGGTGGTTTTAGGGTGGATTTCTTTTCAACAGTTAATTTCACTCTATTTGCTTATAACTATGGTCTTGTCTTTCTTCCCTTTTAGAAATGGGATTTGACCGATATAAAATGGTGGTGCAAGTAGTGATTGGAGAACAAAGAGGCGAAGGAGTAAAGTAAGTCCTTGCCATCACTTCTTGTTTTTTGGGCTGGCCAAAAGGATTCATTAGGTTTACTGTAACAAGATTCATTTTATAAGAGTGTATGAAAACAACCCAAGTGATAAAAGGAAAAAAGAGAAAAGAAATTGTAGTTCTTACTGGTACTGAATAGTAGCCACATTTAAATGTGGATGTTGAGGGGCTCTCCCACATTTCCATCTGCCTAGTGGACATGTCAAGCTGGATGTGCAAGTTGGCATTTCAAACTCAACATGTCCACAACAGAAACCCTAACTTCCCTCTTTCTGTCAAAGGTCCCATCATCCTTTCAATCATGTAGATTTACAACATCAGAGTTGTCCTCAACTTCTGACTCTCCCTTATCTCCCAAATACTGTACTTATTTATTCTACCTTCACAGCATTTCTGTCTTGCTTTGTAGTACTCTGCTACATGATTGACTTATTTCTAAAATGAGAACTTAGGTGACATACTTCACTTGTATTTTTACCTGAAAGGTAGTTTAAAAGTTTTATTGGCTGTCATGCAACACTTAAATTAAAGGGACTAGACCAAGCGAATTTCGGTTTGATGTACTTTTAGCACTATGGAAGGGAATCAGAAAATGTTGTTTACTTGCTGCAAGCGTAACTTGCCTTAGTGAGACATACTTACAAATTATGTTCTAGGCGACTAGACTATGTGTAAGCACAGTATAGGCAATGATGGAGAAATTTGAAGGCTTTGTGGTTTGGTAAAGTGAGCCTTGAATCTAGGAGTTCGGTTATATTTCTGAGGCTTCCAGTGACTACTGTGTGACCTCAAGCAAGTGACTGAGAGATCTTTGATCCTTTGACTTGATGATTTCTTACGTCCTTTTCAGCTCTAAAGTTCTCTTATCCTGTGTCCAGTGTGACTAATTTAGCATTGAAACTTGGGTGTTACTGATTTTAAGAGCTTTTAACAAACATCTCAGCTAAAGTCATATTTAAGAATGTCTTAAAGAAAATTTACCAAAGACCCATTGCTCACGCCAGTTTTAATTCAGATTCCCACATGTTGATGTTTCCCAATTCTTTTTTGGCTGGTTAGTATGGCTGCTCGGTGTTTCTGGGATGCAGACACAGACAACTACACTCACGATGTTTTTATGAATGTAAGTACATTTGGAGCTTTTTTCCCTGTTTGGAGACAAGGAGATTTCTAATCATATTAAAAACAATGAGTTTCTGAAGAATATTAAATATGAGGTATTTGAATCAAGATGGTAGTGATAGTATTTAGTATTTATTGTGGTTTTGCATTATCAAAGACAAATGAATGTATCAAATAAAAGGTATTATGACCATTTTGTGTGTAAGCACTAGAATCTTCATGATTGTGAGCTTGAAAGTAGCATAATATTTATTTAACATGTACTATGTGCACTGCACTGATAAATTTCTGCTGTGAGGCTCCAACCAGCATAGGTGATTATTTTCTTCCTGTTTTCCCAGATACTAGGTATAGAGCTCTTTCTTAGGCCTGAGCAGTGCTATGTTTCTTTCTTCCTTTCTACCAAAACTCTTCTCCGGTCCCTTCTTGGAAGTGTCCCTGGGTTTTCAAAGGCTCTGTGAACGTATGAAAAATATTAAGAGCTTACTTGAGTGCCAAGCATTGAGGACAAATACAAAAGATGTTGTCCTCAAGAAGCTTTCATTCTAATTGGAGAGGACAATATATATGAAGAATGATGGACAAGGAAGGAAATTACAGAGGTGGTGAATGGACCCAAATTTGATATATTTTTTTCCTAGAAGCAGTGGTAGTATTGATTTGATTATGGTTCTTAGAGCAAAGAGGTGGAAAGAAAGGAGAAATATGCACACTCCAGGGTGGAGGGCAGGTTTGGGGCATCTGCTCTGTGCTTGGCTATTAAGATAGAGTAGACTATTTGAGACTGTGCTCACTGTCTCACCAGTCAGGCAGCTCATTCTGAAAGCTTAATGGCTTCATCTTCGTCTCTTCTAACTGTGACCCTATAAGCACCACGCCTACCCTTTTGCACACTTTTGTTTCTATACAGATGAAAGAAACAATTAGGAAACAAGAGAAATTTGCCAAGCTCCAAGGCACAAGTGCCCCTTGGCGGGAAGAGAATTGCTAGGAGAAAGATGAAGGTACCAACACAAGTCAGCACCTTAGCTGTCACTTTTAGGCCTAGAGAGTTGCTTAGAACGTTTAGAGGTTAATACACTTGCCAGGGGGTCACAGAGTACCCATCAGAGGTGGGAGGAAATAGAAAAGACAAGATTTGGCAACTAATTGAATGATTGAGAGCAAAGTTAGAGTGAGGAGTTAAGGAGATGGTCACTGGAAGGATGGTGGTAGTCTTGAAAGAAATAGGAAGTTTGGGAAGAGGGATAGATTTGGGGGAAAAGATGATTTCTCTTTTGGACATAATTGAGTCTGAGAGGTCTATGGAACATCCTGATTGAAATGTCCAATAAGCAATTAGTGATATGGGAGTAGAGCTCTGGAGAGAGAATATGCAGAATCAGCAGAGACATGGTAATTGAACCCATGAGAAGTAAGGAGTTTAGATAGAGAAAGAGAGATACTTAGAGTTTCTTTAGAACAGAGGGAGAAAACATAATCCAAACAATGGATTCCCTGAAAATTGTAATGAACCAAACAGAACCCAAATGAGAAATATTACAACAAAATCAAAAGATTAGAAAAGTACAAGAAAAATGTAAGGTATACACATAAAAAACAACTGACTTGCAAAAAAAGAATCAAGGAGAGACAATTTAAGGAGCATCAGACTCACTAAACTGTCCATACCCTTTGGTTTAGGCACATCAGTACTAGGCCTATACCTTAAAGAGGTCAAAGAAAGGAGAAGGACCCATATGTACCAAAATATTTTTAACAGCCCTTTTTGTTATACCAGAGAACTGAAAACTAAGGGGCTTCCCATCATTTGGGGAATAGCCAAACAAATTATGGTATATGAATGTAGTAGAACATTATTGCAGTGTAAGAAATGATGAAAGATGTGTTTTTACAGAAACCTAGGAACACTGTATGAAGTGATACAGAATGAAGTGAGAGAATCAGGAGCACAGTTTATGTAAATAGCCTCTGCTCATCTGATTGGAGGGCGGAGCAAAAAAACTCCTCCAAAATCTACATGAAAAGAGGGCTCAGAAGCCCACCAAACTCTTCATTTCCCATCTCTGCCATCATCATGTCCTCTGATGGTCATCTAGCTTCTTTTCTTTTTTACATTCTTTTAAAAAATTTAAAAAAATTTTTTTTTAATTAAGTTCTACATGGTTTTGAGTTCCAGATTTTCTTCTCCTCCCTTCCCTTCCCCTTCCCCCCCAAGACGGCATGGAATCTGATATATCTTCTACATATACCTTCAAGTTAAACTTATTTACACAGTGGTCAAGTTGTAAAGAAGAATTATGACCAATGGAATGAATCATGAGAAAGAAGAAACAAAACCAAAAAAAAAAAAGAGAGAGAGCAAATAGTTTGCTTCAATCTGCATTCACACTGCATGGATATAGATAGCTCTTTCCATCATGAGTCCTTTGGAGTTGTCTTTGAACTTTGTATTGCTGAGAAGAGCCAAGTCTATCGAAGTTTGTCATCACAGAATCAATATATCTGTGGTTGGGTACAATGTTCTCCTGGTTCTGCTCCCCTCACTCAGCATTGTATCATGTAGGTCTTTCCAGGTTATTATGAAGTCCGTATCTTCCCCATTTCTTATGGCATGATAGTATTCCATTACATTCATATGCCACAGCTTGTTTAGTATTCCCCAATTGATAGGCATCCCCTCATTTCCAATTCTTTGCTACCATAAAAAGAGGTGCTACAAATATTTTTGTACATACAGGTCCCTTTCCCACTTGTGTGATCTCTTTGGAATATAGCCCTAGAAGTGGTATTGCTGAGTCAAAAGGTATGCACATTTTTATAGCCCTTTGGGCATAGTTCCAAATTGCTCTCCAGAATGGCTGGATCAGTTCACAACTCTACCAGCAATGTAATAGTGTTCCATTTTTCTCACATCCTCTCCAGCATTTATCGTTTTCCTGTTTTGTCATGTTAGCCAATCTGACAGGAGAGATGTGGTACCAGAGTCATTTTGATTTGCATTTCTCTAATTGATAGTGATTTAGAGCATTTTTTTCATATGCCTACAGATATCTTTAATTTCTTCCTCTGAAAACTGCCTATTCATATCCTTTGACCATTTCTCAATTGTGAAATGACTTGTATTCCTATAAATTTGACTCAGTTCCCCGTATATTTTAGAGATGAGGTCTGATCAGAGACCCTGGTTGTAAAGATTTTCTCCCAATTTTCTGCTTCCCTCCTAATCTTTGTTGCATTGGCTTTTTTAATACAAAAACTTTTCAATTTAACATAATCAAAATTATCCATTTTGCATTTTGTAATGCTCTCTATCTCTTGTTGTGTCATGAATTCTTTCCTTTCCCATAAATCTGATAGATTAACTATTCCTTGCTCTCCCAAATTGCTTATAGTATCAGCCTTTATTCCTAAATCATGAACCCATTTCGACTTTATTTTGGTACATGGCGTAAGATATTGTTCTATGTCCAATTTCTGTCCTACCATTTTCCAATTTTCCCAGCAGTTTTTGTGAAATAGTGAATTCTTAGCCCAGAAGCCAGATTCTTTGGGTTTATCAAAGAGTAGATTGCATAGTTGTTGACTACTGCATCTTGTGTACCTATCCTATTCCACTGTTCCATGACTCTGTTTCTTAGCCAGTACCAAGTAGTTTTGATGACTGCTGCTTTATAGTACAGTTTAGTATCTGGTATGGCTAGGTCACCTTCCCTAGCATTTCTTTCCATTAATTTCTTAGTATTCTGCACCTCTTGTTCTTCCAGATGAATTTTGTTATTACTTTATCCCACTCTATAAAATAATTTTTGGTAATTTGATTGGTATGTCACTGAATAAGTAAATTAATTTAGGTAAAATTGTCATTTTTATTATATTAGCTTGGCCTAACCACGAGCAACTGATGTTTTTCCATTTATTTAGATCTGATTTTTTGTGAAAGTGTTTCGTAATTATGTTCACATAGGCGCTTGGTTTGTCTTGGCAGGCAGACTCCCAAATGTTTTATAGTGTCTACAGTAACTTTAAGTGTAATTTCTCTTCCTATCTCTTGCTGTTGGGCTTTGTTAGTAATGTATAGGAATGCTAAGGATTTATGTAGGTCATCTAGCTTCTTGAGAGCAGGAAATGTCTTTCTAAATATTAATAAATATTTATGTACACCAGTGATTAGCAGTGTGTCTGGAACTCAGTAGGTTTTTAATAAATGTTTATCGTATTGTATTGCATATTGTGAAGAAAACCAACTTTTAAAGACTTGACTCTGGTTACTGCCATGAATAATCACACTTCCAGAGTACTGATGAGGGAGCATCATAGGTAGGTAGCCCCCTGTCTCCTGAGAGGTGGTAAAGCTTGTACTGTATGCTTTGAGGCTGTTACCCCAAATTCTCAATCTCATTGGAAACGTGGCTTTCCATCGTGTGACTGGCTGCTTCTTTGCTCTGGGTTTTGTGGGTAACCCTGAGGTGTGAGAGTAGTCTTCTACCAGTGGGCTTCCTCCATTGATTATCGGTTGATATCAGTTAGGCTTTTGGAAATGGGTCATTTGCTAAGGTGGTAAAGTAAGAACAATTGGTACAAATCCTTCCCCCAAACTTTGGGCATACTTTTCCCACAGAGTCCAAGGGAAATAGGCTCAAGCTTAGAGAGCTCTTCTAGCAAAGGGGTAAATTGACAGCTACTGATTGTGGGAAGTGCTTTTCTCTGTTCTTGGTCCTCTTGAAATTTCTCTTAGGTGAGGGGTAGCTTTCTGCTGTCTATCTTTCTAGAGTACTGAAGTTGCCTTTCTTCAGTGTGTTCAGTTTATTCTTCGCTTCCACTTTTAGCTACTCTGGTTCTGATAATACTGCTAATATGTCCATGGGAAGTCTGCATTCTCCTACCCTTCAAAACTCACAAGGTCATCTTCTTGTCTGTGGCGAGGCGAGGAGGCAGAGAGTTTCTCCTTTACCCAAGGTGATTTCTTCTTCTTTTGAGGGGCTTGGCTGGAACGGCTTTTACCATTGGGCTGACCAGACAGTCAGATGCTAGATTCCAAACTGTTAAAGAGTATGACTGAGTCTCCTTAACCAGTCCCAATACACTTACTCTCTATAGCATAATTTCATTTTATACAGTGGCTTTTGTTCTTTCTAAATTGATTAAGGACTTTTCACGTCTTCTTTAGGGCCTTTGATCGGCCCATTCAAAAGAGGTGTTCTCATCTGATGAAGGTAGGTACTTTAAGATTGACTCAGTAAGGGGCAGCTAGGTAACACTGGCCTGGAAGTCAGGAGGACCTGAATTCAAATCTGGTTTCAGACATTTAATAGTTATGTGACCCTATTCAAGTCACTTAACCCTGATTGCCTCCCCCACCTCCCCAAAAAAGATTGACTCAGTATATTCTCATCCTTAGAGACTCAAGGAACAGAATGAGACATGCATGTTTGGATATGGCCAATGTGGTAGTGTGCTACAAGGATTTTCTTTTTCAGTTTGTGGGGGAAAGGAAGAAGGTATAGAGAAGGGAATTAGTGATAGGGTTATTCCTCCCAAAAGAAGAAAAGAAACAACAGAGAGTCTTTAGGTATTAAATAAAACACCGAGGAGCAGTAAAGGGAGTTCAGAGAGAAACACAGAGAAGCAGGACAACTTTAAAGTAATATGTTGAATTTATTATATATTTTAAAAAAGCAAGGTGTGTATAATAGATTTGTGATTTCAGATGTAATCTTTTCTTGTTCTGCTCTATATATGGAAATGTATCTTTTGGGAGGAGGGAGGTTCATTAAATTCAGAATAAAAGAATTATGTTAAAAATAATATGTAAAGGGAAGAAGGTATTTTAGCAGTACCAGATCTCAAACTATGCTATAGAACAGTGATCTCCAAAACTATTTGGTACTGATTAAAAAATAGAAAAGATGATCAGGGGGACAAATTAGTAATGCAAAATCTTAGAAACAGTGGAAAATTGGGGAATAGAACTTGATAAACTTAAATGGGAAAGGTACTGTTAAACACAAACTTCTGGAAAAACTAGAAAGCAGTCTGGCAGAAATTAGGTTAAGACCATCATCTCACACTACATACAACAATAAGGTCCAGAAAGATAGAGTAGATATAAAAGGTCACATCATAAACAATAAATCTAAGTAACAAGGAAGGAGGTGCCTTTTACAGCTATGGTTAAAGGGGACATTATTGGTTAGGCAAGGGATGGAAAGGATCACAGAGGACGGAATGAACAATTTTGATTACATAGATATAAAGGGCTTTTGCAGAAGCATAAGCAATGAAGCTAGAATTGGAGTGAAAATAGTGGACTGGGAAGGAATCTTTGCAATGAGTTTCTCTTTTGAGATTCTAGTGTCCCAAATATATAGGGAACTGATTCATGTATATGAGAGCAGGAATCCTTGTCCAATAAATGAATGGTAAGGGAATATGTATAGGAAGTTCTCAGAGGCGGAGGGACAGGATGTCAATAGCCATGCCAAAAAATACTCCAGATTGCTAAAACAGAACAGATGAAAGTTGAAACAGCTTCCAGGTCCTGTCTGACATTCATCATTTTGGCAGAGATGGAGGAAGGGGAAGATGAGAGTTGTTGAGGGGACATAGGAAAACAGGCATACTAATGGAGCTGGGGGATCTGTAAATTGGTACATTCTGGAGGGCAATTTGGAACTATGCCTGGGAAGTTACTGGGCTATTCAAACCCCTTGACCCATTTAGTGCCCTTACTGGGCTTATATCCTAAAGAATTAAAGAACAGAAGGAATATCTGTGGGGATACTCATGGCTGCACTTTTTTTCCCTTTTTTCGGCCACAAAAACTGGAGAGTGGGTAGTAATCATCTATTGGGGTGTAGATGAATGAGTTATATAAGAAATTAGTGGAATTTGTGCTGAAATGACAAAGGGGACAGATTCAGGAGCATTTCTATGAATTGATACCAGGAGGGTAAGCAGAACCTCCCTAGAATAATTTGAACAGTGACTACTACATCGTGGGGAAGGACAACTCTTAAGGACTTAGGAAGTATGTTCAGTGCAATGACAACTGGTCAACTGCAACTCCAGGTGAGAACAATGGCAAGATGTGCTTTTTACCTGTTGTTAGAGAGGTTATCGACTAGAGGTAAGGAATGGGGCATGGCCAGACATGGTCAAAATGTAGTGTGTGTTTTGTTTGACCATATTGAATTATTACAAGGGAGGATTGGGGAGTGAGGGTCAAAAAGGAGATAGATATTGGCAGAAAAAAAATAACAAAAACATCAAGTGCCACTGAATAGCAGGACGTTTGGAGGGGAGACAGACAATCAGGACAGTTTTGCAACTCATGTGCTCAATGTGATCAACTGATTTATTTCTCTATCTTTAAAGTAAACGGTATGAGGGAGGATTCTGGGAAGGTGGCAGAGTAAGTCAGAAAATCCCAGGCTCTATAAATGTCCCTGACAAAAAAAGATAACTTCACCTTAAAGTGAACATAGAGCTGCAGAAAGAAATAAAAGTCAGGGTAAAGCAGTTGTCCTCCTAAGACAACTTGAAAGGACCTCAGGAAAGACTCAACCTTGCCAGGCAGAGGTTAGGCCCAATTGAAGTGCAAACAGCTCCAGGCCGATTCCACTGAAACAACAAACAGCAAGCCCAGGAACTTTCAACCAGCTGACTGTTAGGGGGTTGGACAGCTAAGCAGGGGAAGAGCAAAAGACCCTCTGCTGTTGCCTGAAACCAGGCCTAGCTCTGCTGACTAGACACAGTCCAGCTTGCAGCTATGGGCAAGAAGAAGGAGTAAGCACAAGCTGGGTGAGTGAGTGCTGTAGCAGAGGGGCAAGGATGCTGCTGACTGTGGGCACTTGCCAGGAGAGCTGCTCTCCTATAGGGCTGTGATAGTCCCTGGTTTCCATTCCTGGGCTGAGGAGACGGCTGAAGTTTGCAGCTGCAGGGATCTGCAGAGAGCAGGAACATTTGTGAGACGGTGTGTCTGGGGACTGTAGCTCTGGCTTGGGAATAGAAAGGAGTGCCAGAGTTTAGACAGAGCTTAGAAAATAACAGTAAGAAGGACCTGAGGCCTGACGCACCATTGCCAACACCCCAAGACTAGAGCCAATTGATGAGCTGCTAAAAATAAAATAAAACAAAATAAATATAAAAATGAGTAAACAAGGAGAAAGAACCAGACCATAGACAACTACTATGGGGATAGAGAAGATATGGGTTCATCTTCAGAGGAAGAGAGTTAAGTTAAAGAAGCCACTCCTAATTCAAAGAGAAAAACAATTGATCTGGAGAACAGATTGGGGAGGTACAATATAAGAATTGTTAGACTACCTGAAAGTTAAAACCCAAAAAAGAGTCTTGATACAATTTAATGAAAAATTATTAAGGAGAATTGCCCTGAACTTGAATGAGAGGGTAAAGTAGAAATAGAAAAAAATCCACCTATCACCACCTGACAGAGATGTCAGGATGAAAACTTAGAGGAATATCATAGTTAAGTTTCAAAGCTCCCAGGTTAAGGAGAAAATACTGCAAGCAACAAGAAAGAAAACAATTTAAAGACCATGGAGCTACAATCAGGATCACACAAAACTTAGTAGCTTTTCTGTTAAAGACCATAGGTCTTGGAACATAATATTTCGAAGAGCAGAAGAGCTGAGGTTATGACCAAAAATAACTTACTCAGCAAAATTGAGTATAATCCTGGAGGGAAAAAAAAGGCTTTCAGGTATTTGTTACAAAAAGACCAGCACTCAATGGAAAATTTGATATAGAAGATCAGGAGAAACATAAGGTAAACATTAAAGACCAATTATAAAGGACTTAATAAGGTCAAGCTGTTTACTTTTTACATGTAAAAATATTATCAATACTTTTAAGACTGTCATCATTACTTGGGTAGTTTAAAAGAAAGGCTTGGGCTAAGCTGAGTAACATAGGTTGATTCTAAAAAATAAAACTGGGTAGGGAGAGATTAAAAGGAGCAGTTATCTCATACAAATGAGGCATGAAAGGAAGAACTGATACAGAAGCAGCAAGTGGGGGTGGAGGGCTGGTAGTGCTGGAACCATCCTCTCATAGGAACTAGATTAAAGAGGGAATAACATATACATCTAGAAGGGTGTGAAAGTCTTCTAAATTTATAAAGAAATAAGAGGGCCAGGGGGGAGGATAAGGGAGGGACTCTTAGAGGGGTGGGTAGTTGTTTGTTCTTCATTCTGGAAGAGGACCATGACATGAAGGTGAATTGGATTTAAGTGAGGGAGGGCTGTGCAAAGTCACCAGCCTCACTTTCTCCTCTGGAGCCATCTGGGTCGAGTGGCCAGATACACATCAGGACAACTGGAGATGGCCCCAGATATGGAAGACCTTGGCCTTTGAAAGCTAAGGTTTTTTAGCATGTCTCAGTTTGACTGAGGCAACTCCCATTCAGTGATTAAGGGTAAGTAAAAAAAATGAGGCAAAGAATGGCCCCTTTAACCTAGTCCAGAAAAATAAAATCAAACTGGGAGGGGAAGACCTTTAAGGTTTCTGGCCAAAACAAAAACAATTCCTATTTACATTCTCTGAGTGAGGGCCCAGACAATGACCCAATGGGGTCCCCAATGACCTGGGACCTAATCAGTGAGAGGCAGAGTGATTTGAGTTTAAGGGCATGGTTCTTAAGAAAGAAATCTAGCCTTTAAACTCCAAGATATCTTGCAACGTTTCAGAAGAAAGAAAAGAGCTGTATTGCCCCACTGTCTGGTTCCAGTTGGATCCCCAGTGGGGTTGTAGTTTTGTCCTTTGTTCCCATAGAGGAGGGTTGGGGGAGAGGATAAGGGAGAGACTTTTAGAGAGTGGTAGGTAAATTAAGGAATAAGAGGGCAAGGTAGTGGTTAGAAGTAAACTAGATCTGTAAGGAGGGATAGAGTAAACAGGGTGAGAAGGATAAATAATGAGGAAAAATAGGATAACACAACTAGTAATTACAACTTTGAATGTGAATGGGATGAACTTACTCATAAATAGGAAATAGAATACATTAAAAATTAGAATCTGACAATATGTGCTTTACAAGAAACACAAAAATGAGAGATACCCGTAGAGTAAAATAAAGAGCTGGAGTAGAATTTATTATGCTTCAGCTGAGATAAAAAAAGCAGGGGTAGCAATCCATGATTTCAAAGTTCAGAGCTTAAACAGATTCAATTAAAAGAAATAAACAGGAAACTGCACTATGTGTCACCAGTATTAGTCAGTTTTGTTCTAGAAATGTTAGCAATAGCAATAAGAGAAGAAAAAGAAATTGAAGGAATTAGAATGGGAAATGAGGTAATAAAATATCTCTTTGCAGATGATATCATGATATATTTGAAAAATCCTAGGGTCAATTAAAAATTAATTGAGACAATAATTTTAGCAAAAAAGGTTGTAAAATACACCCACATAAATTATCAACATTTTTATGTAGCACTGACAAAACTTGGTAAGAAGAGATAGCAAGAGATACCCCATTTAATGTAACTGTAGACAGTATAAAATACCTGAGAATGTACCTCTTACAAAGCACTCTTTATACAAATAAAGTCAGAGCTAAATAATTGGAGAAATATTAATTATTCATGGGTAGGCAAAGCTGTTATAAAAATGACAATTTTACCTAACATACTTATTCAATGCCATCCCAATTAAATTACTAAAAATTATTTTACTGATTTAGAAAAAAATGATAACAAATTCATTTGGAAAAACAAAAGGTCAGGAATTTCAAAGAAACTAATGAAAATAAAATGTAAAGGAAGTTCAGCAATACCAGACCTCAAACTCTATTATAAGGCAATAAATATCAGAATGATCTGGTACTGGCAAAGAAATAGAAAGGTAGATCAGTAGAACAGAATAGACATACAACACATGGTAGAAAAGGATTATAGTAACTTTGGGTCTGACACTTTTAAAGATTTAAGTTTGGGAGATAAGAATTCATTATTTGGTAAAAATTGTTGGGAAACCTGGAAAGCAGTCTGGCAAAAATTGGGCATAGACCAGTATCTGAAACATGAAAGCCCAAAGATATGGATTGTACCAAGATAAAGTCAAAATGGATACATAACCTAGATATAAAGGGAGATAATACAAGAAAATGAGAAGAACATGGAAACATATTACCTATCAGATTCATGGATAGGAGAACAATTTATGAATAAACAAGAGATATGAGAAGAACATGGAAACATTACCTATTAGATTCATGGATAGGAGAACAATTTATGAATAAACAATAGATAGAGAGGATTGTGAGCTTAAAGAGGATAATTTCAGTTATATTAAATTTAAAAGTTCTTGTATAAATAAAACCAATGTAGCCAAGATTAGAAGGAAAGCAGAAAATGTGGGAAAAAAGTCTTCATACACAGTCTCTTAGATAGAGGTCTCATTTCTCAAATATATAAAGAACTTTTTCAAATTTGTAAGAATATGAGTTGTTCTCCAATTGCTAAAATGGTCAAAGGATACAATCAGAGTTTTTTGATGAAGAAATCAAAACTATATATAGTCATATGAAAAAATGCTCCAAATCATTATTGATGAGAGAAATGCAAATTAATACAACTTTGAGATATATCATCTTATACTATCAGATTGGTTAAAGTTATAAATACCTTTCAATTGGGGAATGGCCAAACAAGTTGTGGTATATGATTGTGATGCAATACTACTGCATTATAGAAATGATGAGCTGGTTGATTTTAGAAAAACACAGGAAAGACCTGGACCTATGAAGGAAGATCCTCTCCACCTGCTCATAGGAGTATGTACAGTATGCTTTTACATATATGTGTATATATATGGATATGGCTATATATATGTATATACATTCATATTTAATTGTAATCTTCTCTAGGGTGGGGTGGGGAAGCAGAAAAAGTGCACAGCAGAGAACAAAAGAAAACTTAGAAGGAAGCACAGAAAAGCTGGGTAGCTTTGAAAACAATGCCTAGTACATAGTTTTTAAAAAACAGTCTGAAATGGAAATTCATGGTTTTATATTGAAGCCTTTCTTCATGTTCTGCTGTGTTCATGGAAATGTCCTTTCCCCCTCCTCATTTTGTAATTAAGTTTAAAATGAATAAAAAACTTTTAAAATGAGTAATCTATATGTAGCAGTAGTAGTTTCATGTACATCCTTTGTATATGGAAATGCTCATATTTGTTGCTGTTTATCAAGTTTGTAATAACAAAAAATTTAAGTCATTTAAAAAAGAGATAATTGTGGGGACACTTAATCAGAAAAGAACAGGAGGAGATGGAATTAAGGGTGGAAGGTTAGCCTCAGTGAAGGAAAGGGTCATCTCTTTATGAGAGACCTAGAGTAAAGGAGGAATGTGCCTAACCTGTTATATAAAAGAGATAGTTTAGAAATTAAAATTTTTTGAGTAAAGGTTCTGAACCACAGGAATTCATCACCAATTCAGTTCAATCCAGCAGATACTTGCTAAGCATCAACTGCGATATGTACACAGTATTATGCTAGATGCTGGATATAAAAAGAAAAAAGGCAATTTCTGCCCTCCAAGAGCATACTTAATACTGGGAAGTAGTAACAATCTCCAGATTTTTTATTTTCAAAATTTTGTTGAATTTTATTTTCTTTTCAGATCAATGTTCTTTCCTTTCCACCTCCTCCTTTCCCCTATTTGAGAAAGCAAGAAAAACAAAATTCCTGTTATAAACACATAGAATCAAACAAAATGAATTCCCACATTGGACATTCCCCCAACCTCCCAAACCAACCCCACCCCCCTTACCCCCGCACCCATATCCCTCGCCGCCAGTGTGTTATAGTCTGTATTCTGAGCTCTCTATCAGGAAATGGGTGGCATGTTTCATTTTTCTCAAGATTTTTTTAAACAGAGGATCTTTTTGAAATGCTTTAAATAAACCTACCTAAAAGTAGAGATGGACTAGATAACTTCATTCTCTTTATAGTGCCTTCATGCCTCATAGATGAATAATAAAGGTTATTCAGATTTTTAAAGTGTAATTTTTTTATTTTAAAAAAGTTACTGTTATTTTTACATCACATGTATCCCTCTCTACTACTGTCCCCACAGCATTCCCTTATCACAAAGAATCCCCCCCCCAAAAAAAAAGACAAGAGAAAAAAAATCAGCAAAAATGGTTAATACATTGAAAAAAATCTGACAACATATGCTGTGGATAGATTCCAGGGTGTCTCTGAAATTGAATGGGAAAAAATTATATCTTTATTTTTACTAACATTTGGTTTCCTTTGCAATGCTATTATTTCATTTTATGTATTTAAAAACATTATTCTGAGAAGGGGTTCAGTCTGCCTGGGGTATCCATAACAGGAAAAAAGATGAAGAACTCTTGCTGTAGACAGACACAGAAACAGAGAAGCAGAAGGCTGGAAATCTTGTCAAGGAGCCAGGCCTCTGGCAGCAGGGAATGAGCTGACCGTGGATTCCACAGAGAAGTAGGCCTTATAGCTGAGTGGACTATGTATGGGAGCAAACCCAGGGAGGCCAATCCAAAAGGCTAACCCAGGAGAGAGGGTGGATGGCACCAGGAAAAGGGGAAGGACATCAAGGCCCTATAACACTGGAGGGGAGTGAGTTGCTGTGGTTTCATGTGCTCCCTGCATGTGTCTCACTACCACTGTAGTCCAAGTCAGTGCCTTCTTTCAGGCATGAATGGGGCCTATCTGTGGGAGATTGTGCTCCAGGTTCATGAGGAGAATGTTTTGTAGCTATTCTTCCTGCTGCAGCATCTTAGTACAGGCCTTCACTTTGAGTTAATTGTATCTGTTGCCTGAATATTAAAGTTAAGTGTATTGGTAGGGATTGTAGTTTTAGTAGTGAGTTTCTACAGCCTCCTTTGGGACCTTGGAGAGACAGCAGTCACTCACCTGCCTACCCCCTCGACTACAGACATGTGGGTGCCAAGGTGGAGAGGTAGCCCCAAGGAGCACTACGCTGATAATCATTTCGGATGTATTATGTATACACACATAGGTATGTTTGTGTGTATGTACATGGTGTCAATAAATGCAAACACCTTGAAGGCAAGGACTTTTTTACTTTGATCTTTCTATTTCCAACCTCAGTACGGTACCTAGCACATAGTAAGCACTTTATTAATTTTTTGATTCTAAGACCTCAGACCTGGACACACACCTATAATTTGATTCTTAATTATTATAACATAACTGAGATCTCAGTGCTGTGTGCTTCTCCATCTTTACCTTCGTGGTCACAGAAATGTCTCATTGTTTGCTAACACAGACTGGAAAGAACCTTTAGAAATCATTTAGTTCAGCTCTCACATTTTACAAATGAGACAATTGAAACCCAGAAAAGAGAATTGATTTTATTCAGGGTTATAAAACTATTAAGTGGTGAAGTGGGCCTAGAACCCAATACTTATTACTCTTGATTTAGTGCTCTTCCTACTATTTTCATAACTTATCCTTTTAGAAGCAGCTCTGGATGTTGTCTTTTTCTTTGCTTTCATCACATAGAGTACTTTTGGTAAGGACATGTCCTCTATCAATGCAGAACTCATCCTTTTACAGAGCTCCCTGGGCCACTGAGGTTGTGGGTTGCTCTGAATCATGTGGCTATTATCGAATATGTCAAGAGGCTGGAGCTGAACTTAGGTCTTCCTGACTCTGAGGATAGCTCTCTTTATCCACTTTGCAATTCTGCCTTTCATTGTTAAAATTTTTCTGGGGGAAGGACTTTTTAAAAAATTTTTAAATGTTCTGTGCAAAAGATATCAAGGATTTCAGAAAAGAAGTCAGGCAACTTACAGATCAAGGATGTGAGGGAATAGATAGAAAATTTGAGTGGCATATTGTTACCCCTGCTTTACTAAAAGAGCATTAAGTTGAGTAGATCCTCTATGGAAGAATTATAATTGACAAGAAGGCTGGAAATGGTTTTAATTGCCTTGTTAGAGCATCTATGATGAAATCCTTCTGAGTATACAAAAGTGATCTGATAGTTATGATACCAGTCCTAAGTGTTGCAAGTATATTGTTATTGGTACTAAAGACATTTTCTCTTGTTTTCTCAGGACAGTTTGTTCTGTGTCGTAGCTGCATTTGGCTGTTTCTACTATTGATCCTTTGAAGAACGGTAAAGAAATATGACCAAAAAGAAATGTTGAAATTTTTCTTTGGTTTATGTACTGAGTTTATAATTCAACAAACAAGTATTTGTATGTCTTATTAAAATAAAGATTGGTTGATAGTTTGGCAACTACCAGACCTGCCCCAGGGCCTTATATTTTTAATTTTTGGTTTCTTATTTGTACTCCTAAAATTTCTATTCATTGTGCCCTGGAGTTGACATAGATTTTGAATAAAACAACCTCAGCCATCCCAAATCAGTACTTTATTGGTGTGCACATTGCTAATTCAGTCAAACTACCCAGACTGGGTTGTCTTGAATCCATTAGTTTTTTTCATAGCATCCAACGGTTCTTAGCATAGTGGACACTCAGTGAATATTAAATGATGTTGGTGGTAGCATCTTTTTCAGCCAAACTTGTAAATGTAGTGAAATGGAAAAAGCACAGAACAAGGAGTCAGAACAACTAAGGTTTTGCCCTGGCTCTGTCAGTAGCTGTCTAACCCTAGGAAGAGTCACTTCATTTTTCAGGGTCTACATTTCCTTATGGGGGTTAGCAGACTTGTAAGGTCTTTTTCCCAGGTCTAAAATGCTAGGGTTTTCTTCTGTTTATTTATCTTGAACTTGGGCATTTTTCCCCCTCCAATCTAAAAGCTGTATTTGTCCCTGTTAAACTTTATCTTGTTATATTTACATTTGGTATAAATGCTTGCTATGACCTTGACAAGCTAGTAAATGGATTGGAAACAAAATCTTGCGTGTATTTTCTTAATTTTTTTTTTCAGTGTCACAATGCTCCATTTCCCTTAAGTTTTCCTAATCATTGGGTCTCTACCCTTATGATTTGCTTAGTCTCTTGAATTCTGATGCTATATTGGCATCATAATACTTGCTGTGATTCTACCAGGCTAAAGCTTGGTAAGTTTTGCTCTGGCTATGAGGAAGGAACCTTGAATAACAGAACCTGCAAGCATCTGAGTCAGCTCATTATTTTGTGAATAAATACCCTATCCAACTTTGTTACCAGTGATGACATTGCCACACACTTTGCTTCAGTCTGCTGCTTCTTTGAGTTCTTGGCCAAGAGGTGAAAAACAGTTCAGTGGAGTCAATCTCAGGCACTGTTCTTCCCTACTTAGGTCATTTAAATTTCAGAAATTACTGAATGTTTCAACAGACCAACTATTTCTTTAACTTCAAGATATTTCCTATTTAAATATCTGTGGTTTTTCTAGTCCTTCTGGGTTGTTATGTATGCAAAAAAGCCCAGCTCTAACTAAATTCAGTTTACAGGACTACATTTTGCATAAAAATGAGAAGTACTCTTCCTGCAGCTTATAAGAAAGACTTCATGCATAACAGTGAAATGAACTTCCAAAATATTTTTGATCATAACTGTATGTGTATATATACTGCACATTATGAGCCAGTGTCTCTTAAAGTGAAACAACTGGATGTGTAGAAAAAAAATGACCTTGAACTTGAGGTCTTTTTGATCAGATTTAGAATAAAGAATGGATTATACATCTCTATTCCATGGACACTGGATGTTAAGGTGAATTATTGTTTGGGAATACACATATAGTTCGTCATCTATCAATGACAACGACACAAGGTTTGACTGTCATTTGAGTTTGACATCTGACGTTTGAGTTAATTTTCTTGGTTGTTCCACACAGCTGCAGTGTAACTGATTGGAGCTTTTAAACGATTTGCTTACTGAGAGAAAAACCTGTCTAGCTTTAGTTTTCTGCTTACTCCCTTTCTCTCTTTTTCCTCTCTTAACTTCAACAAAGACTTATTAAGCACCTACTGGGACATGGCGTCTCCAAAGACACCCCACCCCCACCCCACAACAAAAACATGTCTGCGCCCAATGAACTAACATTTTGCTTTCATTCTCCTTTTTCTGACAATGAGCATATAGGGTGAGCAGGTTAGGTAAAAAGAAAAGGAGACCATAAAAACTGTTTTTACACGTAACTGGAGGAAAATAAAATACTAAATAAAAGCTTAAAAAATTAAAAAGAAAAGGAGACCAGGAAGGCAAAGGTGATAGATAGCCCCTGGGTAAAGTTGCTTCCTAAGTTGTCTAGTAAGAAGAAAACTCAGCAGGTATAAAAATAGCAAAATGGCCTTTGTAGTAGTGTGGCACGAGGTGGAGCATCTGCCATGTATTTTCCCTTGGCCACTCTCTCTAATGTCACTTATAGGAGCAGACACAATTGGCATAGGCCCTGGCATAGGCGTAGCTCATATTTGCTGCCTGCTTTCTGGAAGACTGGGATATCACAGAAGTTGGCATGGTGAGCCCCACCTTCTGCATCCCCATTCTACTCTTTATTTGACCCAAGAGCGGCTTAGGATAGATAACGAGAAAGGGCTGGAGGTCCAAAGACCTCTGTGCATCTGGAGACTGATGCAGTGCCTATGATTTTTTAGTCAAAGTTTGGGGATTTTTTGAAATTTAGAACCTATGTGAACCTATCTCCTATTGTACCCTTTCTCACTTTTTGTTTTTTTTTTTTCCTTTTCCTTGATCAGATCTGTTATAAGCCCCTTCACCTATCCTGTGTTCTAGCCTTCATGACTTAATATGAGAAACTAATATTGGAACCCCAAAGCAAAATGCGTTAAATGCTTATGAATTCAATCCCATTTCCACACAAATAACAAATGTTTGGTCTGCAGCCTTTCCTTAGGCTGTAATCTCCTATATTAAAAAATTAATGATGTATGACTCCTAAGACAGGATCGAGTGGGTGTTTAATATTAGACACAAGGACCATTAAGTTTACATTCCTCAATTTATTTCCAGATTTAATAAGTGCAAGGCATGACACTAGGCTACACACGTAGTTAAGACTACTGTTTTACCTGTGTGCAACTCTGCACCTTTTGTAATTTTCAGGAATCGCTGGTGTTGCATATAGCTTCACTTCAAGTCGGTACATGGCATAGCCACTTCTAGGAGTTGGAAACTTTGTCAGTTCCTCCGGCGCCCAAGTGACCTTCAAGATGGGGTGAGAGGTTTGCTATTTAGCCCGGTGGATTCCCATAAAGCCGCCCTTTCTCTAGGTGTCGTGTTCACCTCCCTCGGAGTCTCCCCCTTCTTTCCCTTGCCCACCTCCTCTTAAGCCCCCCAGCCACGCTCCTTGGAGTGGAGTGGCCTCTGCCTAAACAACCGCAGCGCGCAGGTTCCTCTCCCTTCGCGTTATACAAAGCATCAGAATCGGGGCCCGGAGATCTAAGACCAAAACTGGCCCAGCCGGAGCAGCCCGGCCGGGGCTTTTGGGGGCATTCGGGCAGCCGCCCGTGCTCAGATAGAGCCCCTGCACGAAGTCCACTTCCTTCTCTCATTGATCGCTGGCCTCTTCGTGCCCGTGCAGAAACACGGCTCCTCCCTAAGGGCTGCAGGGGGCAAATACGCGGGCCTGCTGGCTTTCTGAGCGAAGGCTCCCTGGAGCCGCCTGGCCTGTGGGGCTGGAGCTCCGCAGCCTCTCATTTCGGGCCCGTCCTCCTCCCTGCCCAGCTCCTTCTCCCTCTGGCCCGGCTGCGGACGCGGAACCTTGGTAACCAGCCTGGAAGTTCCCGGTGGGAAACCCTGGGGGGGTGGACTCCCTAAGGGGCGGGGAGCTGTAAGGGGGTTTCCGGTTTGGCGTCAGCTGTCTTCCCGCGGTCCTCTTCCCTTATTGCTCCGCTAGTGACGCGGCGCTTGAGGGAGCTCTCGAGGCCGAGGGGAGTGCGAGCGGCTCGCACGGAAGCAGGCAGGCAGACGAGAGTAGCGGGCCGCGTAGGTAGGTAGCCCGGTCCGGGGGGCAACGGGGACTGGGGGCCGGGAGCTGGACTTGGGGAGGCTGTGAGGAGGGGGTGGTTTGGCGGGGAGGGTTTGACGAGGGATGGAGTGGGTGAGCCTCGGGGGGTCGCGGGTCCGAGGCGCGGCGCTGGGGCGGGGTCGGGAGTCTGGAAGTGTGGGTTCTGGCCCCGGCTCTGCCGGGAACGAGCTGTTTGACCTTTGTCTGGTCACTTCATCTCCTTGGGTCTGTGACATGAAGGGGCTGACAGCGGGGTCGGGGGCGGGGCGAGTGGGGTCCTTAGACTCGGGGCTCGCTCCCGGTGCCTCCGGAGACTGGGGGTGCAGAAGGGCCATTGGGGATGGGGGGCTGACTTGGGGACACGGGGTCGCGGTTGAGGACGTCTTCTGGGCTGGTTATTGACAGCGGCAGTTAGAAGCGAGGCAGACGTCAGTCAGGTGAGATGGTGGAAACCCGCAGGACGGAGTGGCCAGGGAGGGAGTGGTGCTCCCGGCCCGGCCGGTCCCGGGGTGGGGCTGTCTGAGGGGGACCCTGCTCCGGGGGCAGAGATTGCTAGTTAAAAAGAGAATACTGCGGAGCGGATATTAAGCACTTACTGGGTGCCGAGGATTGTTCTAGCCGCTAACGAGACACAAAGTTTGGAGTTAGACCGTGTTCCTGCCATCAGGGTGCTTGTTGACCCAGAAGAGCTAAATGTGATAGACACCACTGGTCTGTTAGTATATGGAAAAGGACAAAGATAATACCTTAAATTTACATATCACTTTTAAATTTGCAGATTTTAATGGATAGTGGCCCATCGTAGGGAATGAAAGCCAGGGCAGAGCAGTCATCTGTGGTCAGTGGCAGTGACCAGAATATAATTAAGGGGTGCAGCCGTTTGAATATTGTTTATGGGGGGAGGCGGGGGAAAGAAGGCAGATCAGTCCAGCCGGAGTGGTGTTTTTCATGAGACCGTTCTATGAGTAATCTCGATACTATTTTAAGCTACTGGTTTTATTTCCTAGTTATTTCATTTTTGACTAGTTCTACTAATCATGCAGATAAAAAGAGTTAATTTTGAGTTAAAGTCAGTTTCCTTTTACCTTCCTTTGCATCCTTGCAGAACTGCTGCTGCTAATTAATAATAGCCAGTGCCTCCTGGCATGGGAAGATTGGCCAGGGGGATACATTTTAAGTTGTCAAACGCTACATTGAGGCTGATGTCTCAATAATTACTCTCTCTGTATCCAAGTGTGATTGAATGTTATCGACTCCTGTGGTTTTGAATATGGGCAGAATAGTGCTGAGAGGCATTAAGTTAAAGACAGGTATGAAGATAACAGTATTTTTTCATATTCGTGTTGAGATGATTGTACCTGTTTTGTCTCATGCTTCTTTAAAATTATGTCTTATAAGCATGGTAACCAGACATTGGTAAGCCAAGCTTTGCTTCAAGTTACAGAATCCCCTTCTGTCCATCTGGTTTACAGATCTTTGTTTTTTGGTGAGAATTTCCTTTTCCTTTATGCAGTTACTTAAGGGAAATTTATCCAGTCAAATAGAGCTTTGGAGTCAGCAGACATTGATTGACTTACTGTGTATCCATAGGGAAGATCTGTCTCCAGGTCAAATTTTCTGCCAGTGGAATAAGACATCTTACATAATGCAAAAGTTAATGAGAATTTACACGGGTACTTATATGGTACTCTCTGAAAGAATAAGTATGGTAGAATTATTAAGATAACTAATAATAAATAAATGTCTTGGAGCAGTAATAAGTTGTTTTCAAAAAATTAGTAGTAGTACTACTGTAGCACATTTTTCCTTGAGTATTTTCTATCCATTATCTTCATTTTGGAAATTATAGAATCATAGATTGTTAAAACTGGAAAGAATCTCCCATGTCATTCAGTCTAGTCTTTTATTTTTTTTTTCAATTTTAAATTCATTATTTAATATTTTTAGTTTTCAGCATTAATTTTCACAAGAGTTTGAATTACAGATTTTCTCCCCATTTCTACCCTCCCCTCACTCCAAGATGGCATATATTCTGATTGCCCCATTCCCCAGTCAACCCTCCCATCTATCACCCCACTTCCCCCCATCCCCTTTTCCCTTACTTTCTTGTAGGGCAAGTTAGATTTTTATGCCCCATTGCCTGTATATCTTATTTCCTAGTTGCATGCAAAAACTTTTTTTTTTTTGAACATCTTTTAAAACTTTGAGTTCCAAATTCTCTCTCCTTTTCCCTCCCTACCCACTGTCCCTAAGAAGGCAAGCAATTCAATATAGGCCACATGTGTATCATTATGCAAAACCGTTCCACAATACTCATGTTGTGAAAGAATGTATTTTGCTCTTTCCTGTCCTATTCCCCTTTGTTCAATTTTCTCCCTTGACCCTGTCCCTTTTCAAAAGTGTTTGCTTTTGATTACCACCTCCCCCTATCTACCCTCCCTTCTATCGTCGTCCCTCGCCTTTTTTAAATCTCCTTCCTCCTTCTTTCCTGTGGGGTAAGATACCCAATTGAGTGTGTATGTTATCCCCTCCTCAGGACAAATCTGATGAGAGGAAGATTCACTCATTCCCCCTCACCTGCTCCCTCTTCCCTCCCAACAGAACTGCTTTTTCTTGCCACTTTTATGTGAGATAATTTACCCCATTCTATCTCTCCCTTTCTCCCTCTTTCAATACATTCCTCTCTCATCCCTTACTTTGATTTTCTTTTTTTTAGATGTCATCCCTTCATATTCAACTCACCCTGTGCCCTCTATGTGTGTATGTGTATGTGTGTGTGTATATATATATATGTATGTATGTATACATACATACATGTATGTATGTGTGTATATTCCCTTCAGCTACCTTAATACTGAGGTCCCATGAATTATACACATCATCTTTCCATGTAGGAATGTAAACAAAACAGTTCAACTTTAGTAAGTCCCTCATGATTTCTCTTTCTTGTTTATCTTTTCATTCTTCTCTTGATTCTTGTGTTTGAAAGTCACATTTTCTATTCAGCGCTGGTCTTTTCACTGAGAAAGTTTGAAAGTCCTCTATTTTATTGAAAATCCATATTTTGCCTTGGAGCATGATGCTCAGTTTTGCTGGGTAAGTGATTCTTGGTTTTAATCCTAGATCCATTGGCCTCCGGAATATTGTATTCCAAACCCTTCGATCCCTTAAGGTAGAAGCCGCTAGATATTGTGTTACCTTGATTGTGTTTCCACGGTACTCAAATTGTTTCTTTCTGGCTGCTTGCAGTATTTTCTCCTTGATCTGGGAGCTCTCGAATTTGGTGACAATATTCCTAGGAGTTTTCTTTTTGGGATCTTTTTCAGGAGGTGATTGTTGGATTCTTTCAATTTCTATTTTACCCTCTGGCTCTAGAATATCAGAGCAGTTCTCCTTGATAATTTCTTGAAAGATGATATCTAGGCTCTTTTTTTGATCATGGCTTTCAGGTAGTCCAATAATTTTTAAATTATCTTTCCTGGATCTATTTTCCAGGTCAGTGATTTTTCCAATGAGATATTTCACATTGTCTTCCATTTTTTCATTCCTTTGATTCTGTTTTATAATATCTTGAGTTCTCATAAAGTCACTAGCTTCCAGTTGCTCCAGTCTCATTTTTAAGGTAGTATTTTCTTCAGTGGTCTTTTGGACCTCCTTTTCCATTTGGCTAATTCTGCCGTTCAAGGCATTCTTCTCCTCATTGGGCTTTTTGGAGCTCTTTTGTCATTTAGTCTATTTTTTAAGGTGTTATTTTCTTCACTATTTTTTGGGTCTCCTTTAGCAAGTCATTGACTTGTTTTTCACGGTTTTCTTGCATCACTCTCATTTCTCTTCCCAATTTTTCCTCTACTTCTCTTATTTGCTTTTCCAAATCCTTTTTGACCTCTTCCTTGGCCTGAGACCAATTCATGTTTTTCTTGGAGGCTTTTGATGTAGGCTCTTTGACTTTGTTGACTTCTTCTGGCTGTATGTTTTGGTCTTCTTTGTCACCAAAGAAAGATTCCAGAGTCTGAGACTGAATCTGGGTGTGTTTTCGCTGCCTGGCCATGTTCCCAGGCAACTTACTTGACCCTTGAGTTTTTCGTTGGGGTATGACTGCTTGTACAGTAGAGAGTACTTTTTTCCAAGCTTGAGGGGCTGCGCTGTTGTTTTCAGAGCTATTTCTACACAGCAAGCTCTGCCACACCAGCTCACTTCCTCCCCCGAGAACTGCCAACCCCAACAATGACTCAGATCTGAGCAAGCTCTGCACTCCTGTTCTGACCCGCCACTTAATTCCTCCCACCAGGTGGGCCTGGGGCTGGAAGCAACTGCAGCTGTAGTTCTGTAGCTGTACCTCCTCTGCTGCCCCTGGTGCGGTGGCCAAACCGTGAACTCCTTTCACTCTGTCCCCACAGCTTTTCTCACTAACCTTCTCTGTTGTCTTTGGTGTTTGTGGGTTGAGAAATTTGGTAACTGCCACAGCTCACTGATTCAGGGTGCTAGGGCCTGTTCCACCAGGCTCCCAGTCTGGTTGGTCAGGCGCAGCCCACACTGGGCTCTGCTCCCCTCTGCTCCCAGTTCTGTGGGATAGACCCTACCCAGCAACCATCCAGGTTGTCCCAGGCTGGAGCCCTGCTTCCCTCCTCTGTTTTGTGGATTCTGCAGTTCTAGAATTTATGGGGAGCCATTTTTATAGGTTTTTGGAGGGACCTGGAGGGGAGCTCACACAAGTCCCTGCTTTCCAGCTGCCATCTTGGCTCCGCCCTGCCTAGTCTTTTATTTTTCAGATCAAGAAATTGAGACAGAAAAGTTAAGTAACTTGCTCAAGATCACACTGCTATTTAATGACAGATTCAGGTCTGCCAAGTCCTAGGCTAGTCTTCTTTCCATTTTACCACCTCATCTCCGCTATTGTTCTTGTGACGTAGAGAGGGGCAAGTATTATCACACCAATTTTATAGATAGGAAAACTGAAAGTGAAATTGGTAGCCAGAGTTTCATGTCAAATTAGTGGGAGGACTGATCCTCTTACTTTCCATGCAGGCTCCTAGTTACTTTCTGAATCAGAACAAATTTATCTAGTTTTTCCTTTTAGCCTTGGGGTCAAGGAGCTTTTATTGGTTTAAAGAAAATAAAATCCAAAACAACTTTATTATGAACTTTCATAAACACTTAAAACTTTAAATTTTTTAAAATGAATTTTGACAAGCAAGCAGCTATAACCACTAACAATTTATCAGTTAATTCTTTTATGTCCATTTCTGTTTTTTGTCCACTTTTTGCTCCTGTAGCCTTTTTATATAGTTGAAATCAGTGAAAACATTATTTTCATATTGCTCATTTCATTTCACACTATTTAATGTCTTTTCCTATTTTTAATGTCATTTTGATCATTCTTAATTGTGTTGATACCATGTTACATTGCTACGTCATACTTAGAAATAGTTTTGTGCCGCGGTCTGTCTCTTTTTCTGAAGAGGGAATGTTTTTATTTTCTTTTGCTTTGTTTTTAACGATAGTCTTCACCTTTCAGACTTCAGTTAGAAAACCTTATTCTTATAGTTCTTTCCTACCTTATTGGGGTGGGAGGAGTTCCTTTTTTTAAAAAAAAACATATATTTTTATTGGTGTTTTTTATTTTTACATTGCCTACATTTCCCCTGTAACTCTTCACAGAGAACCAGCCCTTATAGCAGACTTATTTAAACAAAGAAAAAAGAGAAGAAAACAATTCAGCAAAACAATCAACACACACCATACCAAGAACACTCAAACCCTGGTGTTACATGCAATGTTTATTTACTTTTGAGACTGGGTCTCCCTGTCTCACCCAGGCTGGAAGTATGGTGGCCACTCCAGTCCCACTATTGATTTGCTGCCTTTCAGATGAGTACTGCTTAGCTCTTCCTTAAACAATCCTGTCACCTTCTCCCCAGATACCTACATTTAGCCAACTGAAGTTTAGGACTCTTGAGATATGTCGCAGCTTTCTCCTCCCAGCGGTAGGGATTACAAGTTTACATTTAATAGTCAAGGGACATCCCACCCCCCACCCCACCTTGCAACATTCATTTTCCACTATTTTTTGGCAGTTATTCTTTACATTCACATTGTTGTGATTATTAATATTACTTTTCCTGGCTCTTCATTTTGCATCAGTTCATAGTAAATCTTTCTCTGCTTCTCTGTATACATTCATCATTTGATTTGTTTCTTACAGCGCAGTGGTACTCTTACATTCATGTGCCAGTTTGTTGAGCTATTTCTCAGTCAGTGGACATCTACTTTGTTTTCAGTTCTTTGCTACCACAAAAAGTGCTGCTATAAAATTTTGGTGTATAGGAAATCTTTTTGTCATTTACCTCCTGCAGTTGAATCTCCTAAGCAGAGGAATCTCTGGGTCAGAGGGTATGGAATTTCAGCCATTTTGTTTTCATAATTACAAATTGCTTTCTAGAGTGGTTGTACAAATTTACAGCTCCACTAAGAATGCTGGCTTTCCACAATCCCTCCGATACTGACTATTTCCACCTTTTGTCATCTTGCTAACTTGACAAATATTAAGAGAAAATTCAGGGTTGTTTTGATTTGCATTTCTCTTTATTATTAGTTATTTGAAGCATTCTTTGATGTGATTGTTTATAATTTAATATTTGATATCAATATTTGATCATGATTGATCAGTGATATCAATAATTTGATAATTGTTTGTTCTGTGGACTCTTAGTGTTAGAAAAATGCTTGACACTGAAATTCAGGTATCAAGGGCATTTTATTATTATTGAGGAACCCAAAGGAATTGGTAACCGGTCCTGGCCAGGAGGAGACTCCACCCTTCTTTAGGAAGAGGGGGTACTGCTTACAGAAATGAGATCAGCTTTATAGCATTAGACTGACACTGATTGATGCACCATCAGCTCAGTACCTCCCCTCAGAGAGCCGATTTGTCTGCTTCCTCCTGGGTTACAATCTTCCCTACGTGCCCCCAATGTGCAACTCCTTGGTATATTCCCTTCTCCCCCCCCCCCACCCCCCAATACGTCTCGTGTTAAAAAATGGTGGAGAACTCTTCCTTGAGGTTATGTAAAGTAATATTCAGCCAATTAAGCATGTGTGGTAGCTGTTTGACCCAGTTCTCTCTTCAACCCTTACTGTTATCTGGCCAGTTTAGACCAGCTTTCCTAACATCCTGGATCTGAGGTATCTACAACACCACAAGGTTTATTTGGATTGGCTGAGGATCCTCATCCTCGTTAATTTTTATTCCTTCTTTGTTCAGGCTGATACTTCATTAATTATTCTGTGGAACTTAATTAAACTCTTCTATGGAAACCTAACTTTCCCTAACTTTTACCAATCTCTCACATTTTGCCTATTAGTGAATGGTTTTTTTCCTTTTATATGTCTGTGTCTTGCATATCAAACCCTTATTAGAGATCTTAGATACAAAAATTATCTCCCCAATTGATGCTTCCCTTATCTAGGATTCATTAATATTATTTGTGCAGAAGCTTTGGAACTTCATGTAATCAGAATTATCTTAGTCTTTTGCTATTGGCTTAACTGCCCCTCTTTTGTTAAAAATTCGTATCCTACCTATAATTGTGAAAGTTAATCTCTTATAATTTTTTTATAATATGATCTTTAATATTTAGATAATGTATCCATCCATTTTGAATTTTTTGCAGAATATGGTGTTAGGTGTTGGTCCGACCTGAAGGGAATTCCTTTTTTGATGAAGATCCTGACTGTGTCTATATCTGTAATGTTGTTAGCAACAGAAGTACTGGAAAAGCAGCATGATCTAGTCAAGAAATACCTAAGTTCTTGTCTCGATTCATAGATCTTATTGTTAGATGGGACCTTAGAAAATGCCTTTAATCTAATCATCTGTCACATTCTACCACTCATTTGTTTGTCATCTTATGCACGATTATGAATTTGTTTTGTAAACCTAAATTGGTCACAAAACTCCTGTTTCTTGACTTCTCCAGTTTCTCTGTCATTTAAACATTGTGACTTTTGCCTCTGTTTCATAAATAAAGGTGTGATTATTTGCTACAATCATTTATTAATTACCTAAATGTATGGATTGTGGCAAATTTTAAGTCTGGACCAGCTTTCTCTTGATTTCTGGCTGGTATGTGTTCAGTGAACCCATATAATTACAGAAAAATGACACAAACCAAACATGGCAGCATATATTCTGAAACTAAATGTAAGTAACTTTAAAAGATTTCTTTTGGGCTGGCTGTCCTGGGCAATTGATCTTGCTATTGAAGAGTTGCCTGTATTACTATTGGTAAACCAAGTTGGCAGCTATATGGCTCTCAGAATCAGAAAGCTGCAGTGGTTTGAAGTTGTTTATATTTAGGTTTGGATAGCTGCCAGGGAGTACAGGGACCTATTGGTCTTATATATCAAATCCACAGTTATTTGCATGCTGGGTTTGCTAAAAATAACAGTCTATTTAGGGAGAGTCAAATGGATAGTCTGGGTGGGTGTGGTGCTTAAAAGGAGGTAGTGGGCTGGTTTGTGCCCCCAAAATACCTATTATAGATAGATAATTTAGATGTAGTGGAAATTGTTGTTTTATAGATCTTTTCTGACATGCTTTGAGTCATGGAATCTGGGGATAGATAGAACATTTTGAGTCTTCAAATAGGGCATAGTGTCAGGGGAAAAAAGCCAAAAACATCTTTAGGAAGAACTGCTAGAACTGCAGTGATCCAGCCACTGGAGCTGATTAGGATAGCTGCTGTTCTTAGAAGTCTCTGCATTGTGAATTTTTCTCTGTGGCAGAGTGAGCTATGATTACTTCTTAGGAGTACATTTGAAAGCTGAAAACTTTATCTTTTGGTCAACAGCAACTTTTGGGCCTTGGGGAAGCTCAGAGTTGAAATTCTAATCTGTGACTGTAGAATAAAATGAGTAAATTGGTTATAGAAATTCCCTAATTGAGGCAGCTAGGTGGTGCCGTGAGTAGAGCACCAGCCTTGGAGTCGGGAGGACCTGAGTTCAAACCCAGCCTCAGACACTTGACACACTAGCTGTGTGACCTTGGGTAAGTCACTTAGCCCCAATTGCCCTGCTTTCCCCCCTGCAAAACAACAACAACAACAACAACAAAAAGAAATTCCCTAATTAAGGATGGTGTTGGACCTTGTCCAAACTTTGACACGTTTGGTACATAATAAGTATAAAAGAATAATTATATAGAGATTGCCTGGAATAGTGGATAGAGGGAGTCAACACTGGGGTCAGGAAGAACCAGAGTTTAGTTCCTACCACTGACACATTTTAGCTATGTGACCCTGGGAAAGCCAGAACATCTTAGTGTCCCTGGAAGCTCTTTGATATTATAAATTGCAGATGAGGTGCCAATTGATGGAAGGAATCTCCATAATGGAAAAAATGAGAGGTCCTGACTCCTGGAACCCCTCTCCCCCCAAATGGCATTATAATGATATACAAAGCTTCCCAAATGTCTAGTTCCAGCTTTAAGCTTTAATAGCACCCTTGGAACACCTGTATAAATTCTAGTTTTGTTGATGGTTCATTGAGACATAGTCAGATAGATAATCTGTTTCTTGCAGCTTTTCTCAAAGTCGAACTATTCTCATAATCTGGCTAAGATCTCCCACTTATTTATCAAAAAGATCAGTCCCCTGCCTAGCAGTGGAGTCAGCTGTATTCGGAGGTTACTTTAGGCTCTCTTTTCCCTTGGTCTTGAATCCAAAGACTTAAAGCCTTGGTTTTGGTATAAAAACTCTTTGAACTTGACTGATAATACTTCGTGTTCTTGCCCAGAGCTTTCAGTGCATCATAGATGACATGAGTAATGACAAGAAAATTAGGACCACTCCAAGCTGAGTTTGAAAAGTCTGTCCCTTTTAGCACTGTTCCCTTGTAAGCTTCCCACTGGTAGTAGTGAAAATGCTTTGTAGGCTTTCAGGCTGGCTGCTGGTGTATCATTTGGAAAAGTGCTGAGGGAAAGAGGAAAGTATTAATATTGTAGAATGTGGTATATTGGCCCATAGATGGATGGATGAAACAAGATTATTGTATGTTGTAATAATGCCCAGAGCACTCCAGTTTCCATGTGGTTCCCTATAGTAACCAGGCAGTTTAGAAGGTATAATCTAGAATTTTTTGGCTTTGACAAAGTATATGTGATTACAGTTTATCATATTTAAGTAGTTTAACTTGTAACAACTTTATCCTGCTAGTGCCATGCTGGGGCTTGCTTCTTTAATAGAAATAGAATGGTAGAAAAGAAGTATGACTTTAAACCTTGGCTAGTGGGATCTGGGTTTTGGCGGTGATGAGGCGTGTGTGGTTTTTTGTTTTAATATTTCCATTTTGTGCAGAGTCAGGGTCCAGATTCCATCTATATGTACGTGGCCTCTCCTGGATGAAGTTTGGAAAGAGTTACTGCTCTGACCCCATAGTTTCTGCCTCATTTCCTGGTTAATAGTAATATGCTGTTTTCTATTAGGCCCTGTTAGGGACTTTGTTGGAACACTAAATGGCAAGGCAATGCCTGTGTACTGAGGAATGAGTCGGCAGAAAGAGGAGCCAGCTTTTGTGAACTGGAAAGAATAAGAATCTTAAGGGCAGGTCTAGTAAAGAGTAAAGTCGACTTCTTTAAGCACACGCCCACTTTGGGGAAATTGACTAATGAATTCAGGAGGTATTCTGGGCCAAGGGGGCAGGTTAGGCTTTTCTTGAAACCCACAAGAATGGGGAATTTGAATGATTAAAATAGGGTGACTGTTCTAAGGGCTGAATAGGCTGTGATATTAAAGGGAGCACCTCACCCCGATTCCATATTCAGGCTGCCAATCTCCTTTGACTGTTTTGTCACAGTACCTCATGCTCCTTGTTGGCATTTGACAAAAGAAATGTGTCTCAGGGAGAAACCATAGAGGAAACAAGAAGTCCTGACCCATTTTAATGATGTTAATTTAGAGAGATGCTATATATTCTTGGCACAACTACTCTTTGATCTCCTTCAGGTTCATGAATGTGAGTGCTGTGGACAGGGAACAGGATCCGTCATACTGTGTAGCATTGGAAAATCATTCCTTCCCCCCCCCGCACCCCCCCCCCCACACACACATTGGCACTAAAGAGTCGCTATATTTTCACAACCCTTTCACTCCTTGAGCAAACATGAATAAGGCAGTTTATTTTTCTCTTGAACATGGAATCTCAATCAACTCTTACTAAGTTCTTACTATGTTTAGGGCTCAGTGCTAGATACAATGGGAGTACTGTGAGAGGTATAAAGAAATATAAGACATGGTCATTGACCACAAAGAAATAATATATAAACAAATGAGCGTTGCTTTTCAAAACTATCTCCTCGTTTAGGCTTGTCATTATATCTTTTGCATGAGTGATATCTATTGGTTACACAGATAGAGGTGTGGCAATTTTTCTTGGCAAACTTCCTCAACTCCCTCAAGATCCTTCCCACTTTGTTGTTGTTTGTTATGATTAAAAACCCAACAAATTCCTTAGGTTGTCTGGATTTTTAATAGGATCATAAATCTAGAATTACAAGAAACTCAGAGGCCATCCGGTCCCACCTTTTCATTTTACAAATAACTAAACTGAGACCATGGAAGGTTGGGTGACTTGCCTAACATCACAAAGGGTAGTAAGCATCAGTGATAGCATTTGAACCTAGGTCTTCTCACTCCAGAGCTAGTATTTTTTCCACTGTATACGCTATTTCCCTGAATAAGAATGGAGGAAAACAGGGCAAATGGGAGGTAGAAGTCAATATTTTGGGGGAAATAGAATAATAGAAATTTACATATATCAGTTATGTATGCAACATCAGCTTTTAAAAATATTTCTGTAAGCTATGTATCTTACCTACTTTTGAAGGACTTGAGGTTTACAAATTAAATAGTTTTTAAGGTAAATCCTTCCAGTGTAAAACAACAGAGACCATCAGAAGAAAGTAAAGGGATGTCAATGTATTAGAAGCTGGAATAGGCAGATAAGGAAAACTTCACAATATGAAGGTTTTGCCTATTCTGGAGTTCCTTGGCACTTCGTGCTTGCTACTTTCTCAGAGAATCGGCTAACCTTCCTGAGTAAGGAGGCTAAGGGTTTGTTTGATGTTATGCTTCTGGTCTTTCATATTTAAGGTTGACTCTAGGATTGGCTAAATGTTACTTTAAGAATTAGCCTAAATCTTTATAAAATTTAACCTTTTTGAAGCAGGTCAGAATGCATTTTGACACTCACAATACAGCTGTAGTGCTACATAATTTTGGTAGCAAGGGAAATAAGGGGTAATTCAGGGACTGGATTACCATAGTTCTATAACTAGTAGCTAAAACAAGAGAACATTCTACTGTGCTCCCTTCAGATAGCTAAATCACCCAGGAGGGCTAGTGATTCTTTAAGAAGGGATCTTTTCTGTTGACAGCGCAGTTTTCTAAATTTTGGTGACTCTTGTTGTGTTCCTTCCAACCGTAAGTTCCCTCTCATGGTTTTAGTTATGAAGTCCCAAGGTGAGATGTAGTGGTGTAGTAAGAGCAAATTAGTGATACATGTAATGTTGGATGCCATCCTTCATATTTATAATCAGAATGTCATCAAATAAAGTTATCTGTTATTCTATCTTTTAAGGAATATTGTATAATTTTTATCATATTCAAAAGAGACACTTTATAGGAAGAGAGCCTTTTAAGACAGTATTTTGCTTTGTGGAATGAAATGCTTTTTGATAGTTGTCAAACGGAGAACAAATAGGGTCTTTGTATTCTTTATGCCTCTTAGTCAGTTGTATAACTAAAGATATGGTCTTCTATAGAATATTACTTGGAAAAGGTTGCCTTTTCCTTTCTTACGTATTCATCAAGCATGTCCTCAATAGACATGTTGGTTTTTTTGAAAAAAATTTTGTAGAGATGAGAAAGTAGCCATATGTTTTTGATATTTTTTTTCTATTATATTTTTGGTAGTAATGAAATCTTAATTTTTCTAATCATTTGTATCTTCCCTTTCAAATAACTCAAGAATTGATCTAGTGCCTTCATACTATATAGACTTCCTATAGGTATTTTTTATCTGCACCTGACCTAGTAATCATTCTTCATGTCTTTGTTTTCTTTAGTGACATTTTCTACCTCATGTAATATATAAGGGATTATGATATTAGAGTCCAAATATGGTGGTTCCACCGTCAGTGATGGAGAAAGTAGTTCATTATATATTGGAAGCCTTTCCTCTTTTTCAGCTGTTGTATTCCTGTTTTTAAAATTTCATAATACTTTTTTAAAATGTTGTCTGCCTAGAGACAACTAGATAGTGCAGTGGATAGAGTATTGGGCCTGGAGTAAAGAAGATCTGAGTTCCAATGTTGCTTCAAACATTGACCTCCGTCTGTCTCAGTATTCTTAACTGTGAAATGGAGATAATGATAGAACTTGTGAGGATCACATGAGATAATATTTATAAAGCACTTAGTATAGTGCCTAACACATAGTAGATGCTTAACGCATATTTGTTTATTTCCTTCCTGGATACTGTGTCTTCTTCCCCCCAAAAAACCCTTCCTTATGTGTGAGGTAGTGAGAGAATAAAGTGTGAAGACTTCACAGGGTATATGTGTGTGTGTGTGTGTGTGTGTGTGTGTGTGTATATATGTATTAATATTTGAGAATCAATATTTAGAGAAAAGGGAAATGGGATAAATTTGAGTCTGTGGGAATCTGATTATTTAGCCTTTAGGAATGTCTTTCTCCCCCTTCTTCTTTAGATTTATAGATGTCACCTCAGCTGTGAATGGAGTACAAGATCGTGAAAGCTTCCCTATGAATAACTCAGGCAAAGTGATATTCAAATAGTACAAATTTAGTTAGGATGTGGACCTCACTAGGCCTAAGTTTCGTTTTCCTGTAAATCATATGATTTCGGGGAAATCAGGTGATATTCCCCTCTCCCCCTCCCCTAACCTACTCACAAACCGCCATCCTAACGTTAAAGTTTCCCTATAAGGTAATTCTGTAGTTTCTGTGCTGGTATTGGGTAAAACTTATTCCTGGTTAGATTGTGAGGCCACCTGTCCCCAGAAATGGGGACAGAGGTCCAGCCTCTGGGGTGGGATTTCTTAGAATTGTTTGTACAAGGATATATATCCCCTTGCTTGCCTTCTCCCTCTTGCCTCTCTTCACTACTATCTCTGCCCTGGTAGTGGGAGATGCCCAATTCTCACGAGACTTGATCAAATAAAGCTTCTGTTTTGTTTCTACCTTGAGAAAGCTGAGACACCTCTGTTTTTTTATTTGAGTCAGTGGTCTGTTGACCCACACACTTATAACCAAGAAGTACAATTAGGTAGCCTATGTTTATTCTACACCTGTAATCCACCACCTCTCTATCAAGAGGACAGAAGTGTGTTTCCTCTTCAATCCTCTGGAGTTAAGATTAGTCATTGCAATTGATAAGGACTTTGATGTCTTTTAGCTTTGGTTTTCTTTACATTTTTTTGGTCATAGGCCATGTTGTTCTCTTGGTTGTGCTTACTTTTCTCTGTATCAGTCATAGAAATCTTTAAAAATTTTCACAGATTTCCTCTTTTGGTTATGCTGTGCAGTACTAAATATTATCTTACATTCATATATCAAAGCTTGTTTAGCCATTCTTCAATTGATAGGTGCCTCTTTTGTTTATACCACTTTGTGGTAGACTTGCTGCTCTGACTTTTTGGTGTTTATGGGACTTTACCCTCTTTTCTTTGACCTTCTTGGATGGCTAGTATTGGTATCACTAGGTCAAAAGGAATGAACATTCTAATCACTTTTCTTTCAGTTACAAATTATTTTCTAGATTGGATGAATTAATTAATTTTTCCACCTATAATGCAGTATATGTTTGTCTTATGAGAGCCTCTTCAGCGTTGACTGTATCCATTTTGTATCATCTTTGCCAATTTGTTTCTTCTTCCACTTTATTTTTTTAAAAAATTATTTCATCATTTAATATTTTGGTTTTCGACATTGATTTCCACAAGATTTTGAGTTACAGATTTTCTCCCCATTTCTACCCTCCCCCCCCACTTCAAGATGGCATATATTCTGATTGCCCCATTCCCCAGTCAGCCCTCCCTTCTGTCACCCCCCACCCCCCCCACACCCCCCACCACGTTCTCCTTACTTTCTTGTAGGGCAGGATAGATTTCTATACCCCATTCGCTATATACCTTATTTCTCAGTTGCATATAAAAACACCTTTTTTTTTTTGAGCACCTGCTTTTAAAACTTTAGTTGTACCAGAAGCGAATGAGACACGCCACAGAGTATAAGTTTTAAGTGGAGAATTTATTAGCCGGCGGCCATTGGGGTACTGCAACCACAAATCAATGGCCATGTGTTGGGGTGACAGCTTGACTTATATAGGATATGTGTGGGGGGGGGAACAGGAACAAAGGTCCTGGCTGATCAAAAGATTCAGTCAGGATTGGCATGGGTGGAGCCAAGATGGCGGCTGGTAAGCAGGGAATAGCGTGAGCTCCATACCGAGTCCCTCCAAAAACCTATAAAAAATGGCTCTGAACCAATTCTAGAATGGCAGAACCCACAAAACAGCAGAGGGAAGCAGGGCTCCAGTCCAGGACAGCCTGGATGGTCTCTGGGTGAGGTCTATCCCACACTGAGCTGGGAGCTGGGAGCTGGGAACGGAGTGGAGCAGAGCCCAGCCTGAGCGGCGTGGAACAACCAAACCTGGAGTCAGGCGGATGGGGCCCCTAGCGCCCTGAATATGTGAGCTGCGGCAGTTACCAGACCCCCTCAACCCACAAACACCAAAGACTGCGGAGAAGGTTAGTGGGAAAAGCTGCAGGAGTGGAAGGAGTTCGCGGTTCGGCTTCCAGCCCCGGGGGCAGCGGAGGTGGGGCAGCCAAGGCTGCTGTTGCTTCCGGCTCCAGGCCCACCTGGTGGGAGGAATTAAGTGGCGGATCAGAGCAGGGGTGCACAGCCTCCTGAAGATCTAAGCCCAGTTCCGGTTGGGGGTTCTTGGGGAAGGAGCAGTGCTGGTGTGGCAGAGCTGGCACCACCCCCCCAAACGTGGAACATAGAACTCTGTAGTCTACAAGCAGTCATACCCCACTGAAAAACTCAAAGGTCAAGTTAGTTGGCCGGGAATATGGGCAGGCAGCGAAAACGCACCAAGATTCAGTCTCAGATTTTGCATTCTTTCTTTGCTGACAAAGAAGACCAAAACATACAGACAGAAGAAATTAATAAAATCAAAGAGCCTACAACAGAAACCTCCAAGAAAAACATGAACTGGTCCCAGGCCATGGAAGAGCTCAAAAAGGATTTGGAAAAGCAAGTTAGAGAAGGAGAGGAAAAATTGGGAAGAGAAATGAGAAGGATGCGAGAAAACCATGAAAAACAAGTCAATGACTTGCTAAAGGAGACCCCCCCAAAAATACTGAAAAATATACTGAAGAAAACAACACCTTAAAAAACAGACTAACTCAAATGGCAAAAGAGCTCCAAAAAGCCAATGAGGAGAAGAATGCCTTGAAAGGCAGAATTAGCCAAATGGAAAAGGAGGTCCAAAAGACCACTGAAGAAAATACTACTTTAAAAATTAGATTGGAGCAAGTGGAAGCTAGTGACTTTATGAGAAATCAAGATATTATAAAACAGAACCAAAGGAATGAAAAAATGGAAGACAATGTGAAATATCTCCTTGGAAAAACCACTGACCTGGAAAATAGATCCAGGAGAGATAATTTAAAAATTATTGGACTACCTGAAAGCCATGATCAAAAAAAGAGCCTAGATATCATCTTTCAAGAAATTATCAAGGAGAACTGCCCTGATATTCTAGAGCCACGGGGCAAAATAGAAATTGAAAGAATCCATCAATCGCCTCCTCAAACAGATCCCAAAAAGAAATCTCCTAGGAATATTGTCGCCAAATTCCAGAGCTCCCAGATCAAGGAGAAAACACTGCAAAGCAGCCAGAAAGAAACAATTTGAGTATTGTGGAAACCCAATCAGAATAATCCAAGATCTGGCAGCCTCTACATTAAGAGATCGAAGGGCTTGGAATACGATATTCCGGAGGTCAATGGAGCTAGGATTAAAACCTAGAATCACCTCCCCAGCAAAACTGAGTATCATGCTCCAAGGCAAAATATGGATTTTCAATAAAATAGAGGACTTTCAAGCTTTCTCAGTGAAAAGACCAGAACTGAATAGAAAATTTGACTTTCAAACACAAGAATCAAGAGATGCATGAAAAGGTAATCAAGAAAAAGAACAAGAAAAAGAAATTGCAAGGAACTTACTAAAGGTGAACTGTTTTGTTTACATTCCTACATGGAAAGATGACGAGTATGATTCATGAGACCTCAGTATTAGGGTAGCTGAAGGGAGTATGCATACATATATGTTTATGTATATATATGGGTGAATATGTATGTATGTATATATCTATGTGTGTGTGTATATATATGTATATATATGTATGTGTATATATATATATATATATATATATAGAGAGAGAGAGAGAGAGAGAGAGAGAGGACACAGGGTAAGTTGAAGATGAAGGGAAGATATCTAAAAGAAATAAAATCAAATTAAGGGATGAGAGAGGGAGACAGGGAGAGATAGAATGGGGTGGATTATCTCGCATAAAGGAGGCAAGAGCAAGCAGTTCTGTGGGAGGAGGTGAGAGGGCGGATGAGGGGGGAATGAGTGAACCTTGCTCACATCAGATTTGGCCTAAGGAGGGAATACCATAAATACCCAATTGGGAATCTTACCCCACAGGAAAGAAGAGGGAAGAAGATAAAAATAAATGGGGGGGATGACGGAGGGGAGGGCTGATGGGGGTGGAGGTAATCAAAAACAAATACTTTCGAAAGGGGGCAGGGTCAAGGGAGAAAATTCAATAAAGGGTGATGGGTTGGAAAGGAGCGAAATATGGTTAGTCTTTCACAACATGAGTATTGTGGAAGGGTTATACATAATGATACACATGTGGCCTATGTTGAATTGCTTGACTTCTTAGGGAGGGTGGGTGGGGAGGGAAGAGGGGAGAGAATTTGGAACTCAAAGTTTTAAAAACAGATGTTCAAAAACAACAAAAATGTTTTTGCATGCAACTAGAAAATAAGATACACAGACAATGGGGTGTAGAAATTTATCTTGCCCTACAAGAAAGGAAGGGAAAAGGGGATGGGAGGGGAGTGGGGTTACAGAGGGGAGCGCTGACTGGGGAACAGGGCAACCAGAATATACGCCATCTTGGAGTGGGTGGGAGGGTAGAAATGGGGAGAAAATTTGTAATTCAAACTATTGTGAAAATCAATGCTGAAAACTAAATGTGTTAAATAAATTAAAAAATAAAAAAAATTAAAAAAAAAAGATTTAGTCAGGTTATTGTACTAGTGGGATAATCTCATTTACATTCCTTGGTGGAGTCACGGAGCCCCAGGGATATCTGCTAGAAAGGGTCTGCCCAGTTATCCTTCAGTGGGATGTTCCTATCTATTGACATTCCTTGGTCGAGTCATGGAGTCACAGGGGGTTTGCTAAATGTCAAAGATATCTGAGTCCATTCTTTCTGGGAGTGCTTGTCAGTAGCTAGGGGTTTTTCAGGAGTTCCTAATTTTCTTTGTATTACATTCCCCACTTTTTTTTTCATGGGGGGTTTCAAATCCTTGAAAAAGGAACAACCTGATGGGGCATAGCAATAAAATTAGGAGGCCAACCAAAACGCTAAGCAGGGGTGAGCCTGGGGAAGGCATGCATTTTGATAGTGACAATAAAAGGCAAGGCTCAGGCAGAGATTCTGGCCCAATGACAGCGCTAGGTCGTTGGCCCCAGGGGAAGGCCAAACCCAGCTGGAAGACTCAAGGAGAGTCCAAGGAGCCTCCCCGGGTACTGCACTCCAGAAATTTTTAAAAAATGGTATAAAACGTTCCACATTTCCCCCTTTTTGGTCAAAGGCAAACTGAAAGTTTCGCCTGAAGACCAATTAAAAACTGTATCATCCACAGGGGTGAAGTTCTAAAATCCCTATCTAGGTGGAGTCAGGTTTTCCCTTTTCTGTATTTGGACATCCCCAGGGATGGGCAGAAATTGTAAACTAATTGTAAGTAAGCAGAGGGAACATAATAAAAATTCAGGAAAACAGTCTTGGGAACACAAGGACTCAGAAGGGAAAAAAGCAGGTCTTTGCTCAGGTTCTGGTTCCGGATCCCGTGAGAAAGCCATCCGCATCTGGCTCTGTCCCTCTCAGGCTCTTGGAACCGCAGGGCAAGGTCTCCTATAGGCCCAGATGTCCACTCCTCACACGGGGTTCCCAGAACACATGTAATTTGATGATTAAGAAAAGAAAACACAACATAGGTCCCAGCTATGCAGGGCTAAGTTCAAACAAATACAAGAAGTAGTTCAGTATCCCAGCCACACAGGGCTGAGTCCAAACAATTACAATAAAGTTTTTCCCATAATTCACAAACTGCACAATTACATTGGGTCAGGTACAGACCAATTACTTAGATGACTCACCATAGAGGGGGAGATTTGCATGGCACATGTTTTACATTCATAAATTGGATAACAAAAAAACTTAAACCTGAACCATACAAAGTAATGCAGTCATTATTAACAATCATATATAGCATCACAAACTTAGCCATGCCATGTCAGTTTGATGGCATTTATAAATCGTCCACAAACCGTTCTTAACAAAGCTAAAAAATGTTTCTGATTCAATTCCAGCAATTAATTGCACATTTTGTATACAAAGTAACTTTAAATTACAGTCACAATGTTCATTTAAAGCAGTATTTTAAAATCCCAGATGCCTGATTGTAGTTATCTGGTCCCTTGATAGTAAAAGAGAGTTCTGCCTCTCTGGTTCAGATCTAGAAATTCTCAGACAATTTTAACTTACTATAACTTACAGATACTTCACAAAGGGGATATATTTTCACTTGTACCACTATCTTATACAATTTTCTTGTGTTAGCATCCAAATTTAAGATCTTATTACCAAAACACACTTATCAGCTTGAATTTCCAGAATTGATAAATTTTTAGAGCCAATCATACACATGTGTACATAATTCTTAGGGGAATCAATCTGATCCTATTGCCTTTTTCAAAATTCGCTATCCCTTCCTTTTATTAGACATTGATCACATTACATCTTTGCCTTATTTGCTTTGCCTAATCATTTCCCCCTATTGGAGGATGTTATCCCTATATTATTTCAATGTCTTATTTGGCCATAAACATAGGTTAAAATTGTAAGCTATTCATACCTGTATCCTATTATAATAACTCAGAGATATTTCAGTACTCATCTATTACCTAACAGATTTAGCATAGTGCTTACAAAACTTCTTGTTAATATAAATTTGCTATGAAAGAAAACAAGGGACTATGTCATATATCTTAACAGAAGGAAAGAACTTCCTTAGCTCTGTTTGATTCCAGGCACGAGTCATATCTGATAGCCAATCTTATAGTCACCAGGTGCTGAAAGCAGGACTTAGGTGTAACCAGGTGGGGACTTTCCTTTTCAGAAAGGAAATAGCAGAATTGGGAAATAGAGTCAGGAAGATCCTACCTAGGCTGTGACCAAGGTCGGCTTCACAACTGTTCCCAGGCAGATCCACCTTAAAAATTCTCAACTTGTAATGCCTGCCATGCCATTACTGGCTTCGTGTGACCTAGTCCTGTAATCAGAGCTTAAAACAATATTAAATTGTAGTCCCATAGAATCTTAAATAGCAAATAAATATCCTTCAGATGAGACTGCCCAAATTTCATTGAGCTAATAATTATCAAATCAAGCTACATAACTTTTCCATCTTCTAAATACTTCCTCACACTCATCTCCAACTTACTTTGACCATCTGAAACTATCATTCTCGGGACAGGAGAGGCTTAGCTAACTCCCATTTGTCCCCAAACTTTCTTATCTGCCTTTCCTATTTTCCCTCAACCTTAATTTTCCTTTCCAAATCTTTCAAACCCATTACTCAGTCTTCCTTTACATTTCAACCATAAGACAAAACAACTCATAAGTTAGTACTTTCATTGTCACAACTCTGTATACGGGAATCCCATTCCAGCTTCTTAAACACACAAAGACACAAAAAAGGGATTTGTTTTTCGTGATAACTCATTCTAAAAGAAAGGAACACTTATTAAAGCGATCTGCCATCTCATCTCCCCCTGAGGGTGGGTTCTTCTCCATCAGATGGCAGACTTCACTAATTAAACTACCAGGCCAAACCCATCTCAAGTCTTAGTTTGATCTTATCTGTTTTTTTTTAAGAAGCCAGGTTGGAGGCTTCTTGACCCCTACGGTCCTCTTATTGCTGCTCCTCCCCTTTCCTTCCCTTCTGACAGGTGGGCTAAGGTGAAATTCTTTTCTTCTTATCTAAACTAAGGGCAGGGAGGAGTAAGGAATTCAGACTGTCCTTATAGATACCTCCTTACTAAAAAAAAACCTTGAATAAGACATTGAATGGGCCTTCAACCTCTCTCCCAAGGCTTCTATAGATAAGCATTAATTATAATAATTCTAATAAGGTTCTCACCCAGAAACTCCCTATATTAGGAAGGCAGAATTTATGATTTCAAAGAGAATCTCATATGTGCCTAAAAGGTCCGGAACCGCAGGATATAAGGAATTCTCTAGGCAGAAGGCAGGAGAAGTAAAGCATGTATTTACACTCCACAATAGCAAGCCCACAAACCAGTGTCCCCATTTTGATATTTTCGTTGAAAGCTTCCAGGCCCAATAAGTCTGCCTCACAAGGGTAATCAGGAGGCCACAGAGAAGTGAGATAGTATAAGGCAAAATCGTATATATGCTTCCCCTCTACAGTAAGAAGATTACCCACTAGCCTCTAGTCAGCTCTTCTACCGGCAGCTCAGCTTCGGCTGTAGGCATCTCTGGCTCCAACCGGAAAAGGAAAGGAGGATCTTCAAGCTGTCCTCTCCCCTCTTACAGAGTTTTTGACATCATCAAGTGCCGCCTGAACGACCAGGGCTGATTGGTTCTTGACTTGGCCCCTCCCCCTAGCGTAGACCACGTTAACACACCCCTCAGCCAGCCCCATGACTCATCACACAGGAAGCTCTCCGATCCCTGGCACGGTCGCTGGGCCTCCTGCCTCGGAAGAGCAAGCCCCAGCATCCAGGGAAGCTCAACAAGGCAAGCTGAGTCATTCAAAGAAAACAAAGTCCATTCTGGCTACACTCCTAGAATTCACAATAGGTTTGAACTGCAACCAATTGGCTTACAGGTAGAAATTCAGCCGGCCTTCTAAAATTATACAAAAAGATTTTACAGAACATTTTTCAAAAGTATTTTCCCTTCTTAAAGCAAAATAACCTTTAAACATTTGGATTCATTCACAAATTAGTCCATAAACCTCCAGATTAACATACATAAATACATCTTTAGATGATACAGGCTTGAAAATCATACCCCTATATTTTTCAAGGTATTATAACAACTCAATTCTTTGTTATTACAGAATTTCTAGATATCACAAAATCCTTTAGTCAAAAAGATGTTGTAATGGACCCAATTAAATTAGCTTTTATTACAATAACAAAGTTTACCAGGACTTTCAAAAGCTTTGTCTATAGGAATCCCTCTACCCTGAAAACTTTCACAAGATTGAATATCTAAATGTCCTTGGTTCAGTTAACAACCTCAATTTCTTAATTAAGTACAATTCTTAATCTAACAACATCCAGATTATAAGAGAAATTATTCTCTAACAGCACAGGTAATGTGATGTTAACTAATTTGTATATAATAACAAATTTAGAAATAAGTACACCACAAGCAATTATCATGTATTCAAAACTTGAAACAGATTCCAATTAATTACCAATCTAGTGATCATAACTGAGTTGAATAAGCAAATCAAATCTGATTCATAACCACTAGTGGTAACATTTTAATTTCTAAGGCCCAATACTCTCTGCATTGAAAAAGAAAAGCTTACTGTTTATAAAACCACATTTTAGCAAAATAGTTGCTTTATAACAAGAACAATTTCAACTGAACTTCCAGACAAAACTTGGAGGTAATAAATTCTTAGGTTACAGCAATTGTCCAACTTCTTAACCTAATGCTACTCAAACAAAATATTTTATATTATAAAAATGTGACGATACCCTAAACATTATTATGTATGTAAAATTGAACTCATTTCAGTCTAGGTAGATACATTTCTGAACCAAATATGATAGTTTAAAATTACCAACTTTTCATCACATCCTTTAAAAGCATCCAGTTCACACATATCAAACTCAGATTAAAATACAGAAACAATAAATTTCAGATGACATCAATTGCACTTCTGGTATTATATATTAATGCATTAATATATAAATACATGTATCACATATATTAATACATTAACATCCCAAATACACTTTATTTAGCTGTATATTCTTCAGCACCACTACCTCTGGCCCAGGTATCAGGAACTTTTGCCTGGCCGTGAGAGAAACTTAATTTTGCACCCACTTTTTCCAAGCTTCATCTTACACAAAAATGCCTAAAGGATTTTTTTTTGGACCCCCAAGGAAGATAAGAGGGAGCTGTCCTTAAGACCACATGGCTTGCAACTCCTCCACTCATTCTTTTTACCAAGCTAAAGTATTTCTCAGTTTCCCCTTCAGCCTGCTGTCTCAGATAAAAGGAAAAAATCCCTTTTAGTTTTCTAAGGGCTCCTCCCTAAGTGGGGCCTGGCAGCCCCTTGAGGGCAAGGAGCCTACCATTCCAAGCACTAACTAACCAGCCCTATTTCTTTACAAGTCTTCTTTTAGCTTCAGCTCCCATAATCTTTCAATGTGGAGGGTGGGGGAAGGGTGTGGCCAGGAGCACATGGCAGCTAAGAGGAGCACATGGACTCCTGGCTAGACAGGTAGTCTCAAGCTGCTATTCTACAACCCTCCTAAATTCCTTTTTTACAAGTTTCTATCTCTCTCTTTCACAAAATTTACTTTTTAAACTTTACCACAAGGACGGGCTACAAAGGTACCCAGGGGCACAGGACTGACTGTCAGTCTGTGAATTTCTGTTCCTCTCCTCCTTTTGCCCGGTGAGGAGGGTGATTTAAGTTTTTCCCTACAGTTTGCATTCTCTTCTAGTCTGATCTAGAAGGAGAGGAGTTTGACTTAACTGCTCTAGACTTTACTGCAGCCCTAGTGAAAAGATCTCAATGATTGTAATTGAAGTAAACTTCACCCCTTGCTCACTCCCAAAAACCTCTTTTGTACTTGAATCTAAGGGAATCAGGGACTAAGACAAATGCGAGAGTCCCACTGAAGACTTTAAGGGAGGTTTTAGCCAGAAGGCGTTCATTGGGAGGAGGTGTTTCAGCAAGAGTGAGCTCCTGGAATGACTTTACAATTTCAGGAGTTCTTTCTTCCTAAATTCAACTAACGAATTTCCAAACTTTTTAACAATTTAAAACCCAGAATCTGCCAAATTTTAACCCATTCCCGCCGTAGTTCTATGTTGGCCAAACGGGAGCCACAAGGAAAGGAGTCTGTTTCCCTAGTGGCAGCCTGATATCTCTGGCTGCCTATGTTTCAGATTTTTTAACAAAACATAGACATTTCACAATTTTGACACAGACAAGCGAACAGAGATGAACTCAAAATGCAACAGAAAACAGTGTGGATCGAATTGAAGGCTAAACAGGTCCCCTCAGAGGAAAGAAAAGTGAACCAGATTTCCTCCTTAGGGATAGGACCCTCAATCTCCCCACACCCCAGCAGGAAGAGACCTGGCGTCCCAGCCCTTCCACTCTGCCCACCTTCCCCTAGTCAGGGGTGTCATGGTAACAGAGACCAGATGGCTAGCCCCAAACCAGAAAAACTTACCTCTAGAGGTCTGAAAACCAGAATTCTCCATAGGCTGAAAAGGGACAGGTCAGCAAAGAACCCATTCTCCGAGACTGTCACTCCACATCAGAGTCCTAGGAAAAGAAATCCCCAGGAGCTGGCCCTCTGAAGTGAGAGAAGGTGGATCAGGGGCAGAGCCTCCCTGTTGAGGTCCGGAATTCTGTGTGTCTCCAGGGCGGTAACATGAAATACCGCCTCATCTCGCTGGGGCCTCCAAAATGTTGTACCAGAAGCGAGTGAGACACGCCACAGAGTATAAGTTTTAAGTGGAGAATTTATTAGCCGGCGGCCATTGGGGTACTGCAACCACAAATCAATGGCCACGTGTTGGGGTGACAGCTTGGCTTATATAGGATATGTGGGGGTATGGGGTGGGGGAACAGGAACAAAGGTCCCGGCTGATCAAAAGATTCAGTCAGGTTATAGTACTAGTGGGATAATCTCATTTACGTTCCTTGGTAGAGTCATGGAGTCCCGGGGGTTTGCTAAATGCCAAAGATATCTGAGTCCATTCTTTCTGGGAGTGCTTGTCAGTAGCTAGGGGTTTCTCAGGGGTTCCTAATTTTCCCTGTATTACACTTTTGAGTTCCAAATTCTCTCCCCTCTTCCCTTCCCACCCACCCTCTCTAAGAAGGCAAGCAATTCAACATAGGCCACACATGTATCAACATGCAAAACACTTCCACAATACTCATGTTGTGAAAGACTTAACTGTATTTCCCTCCATCCTATCCTGCCCCCCTTTATTCTGTTTTCTTGCTTGACCCTCCCCCTTTTCAAAAGTGTTGGCTTTTGATTACCTCCTCTCCCTATCTGCCCTCAATTCTATCATCTCCCCTTTTTTATCCCCTTCCCTCTACTTTCCTGTGGGGTAAGATACCCGATTGAGTGTATATGTTATTCCCTTCTCAGGTCAAATCTGATGAGCGCAAGATTCAGTCACTCCCCCTCACCTGCCCCCTCTTCCCTTCCAACAGAACTGCTTTTTCTTGCCACTTTTATGTGAGATAATTTACCCCATTCTATCTTTCCCTTTCTCCCTCTCTCAATATATTCCTCTCTCATCCCTTAATTTGATTTTATTTTTTTAGATATCGTCCCTTCATATTCAACTCACCCTGTGCCTTCTGTCTATATATATATATATTCCCTTCAACTACCCTAATACTGAGGAAGGTCTCATGAATGACACACATCATCTTTCCATGTAGGAATGTAAACAAAACAGTTCAACTTTAGTAAGTCCCTTATGATTTGTCTTTCTTGTTTACCTTTTAATGCTTCTCTTGATTCTTGTGTTTGAAAGTCAGATTTTCTATTGAGCTCAGGTTTTTTCACCGAGAAAGCTTGAAAGTCCTCTATTTTATTGAAAGTCCATATTTTGCCTTGGAGCATTATACTCACTTTTGCTGGGCAGGTGATTCTTGGTTTTAATCCTAGCTACATTTGGAATATCATATTCCAAGCCCTTCAGTCCCTTAATGTAGAAGCTGCTAGATCTTGTGTTATCATGATTGTGTTTCCACAGTACTCAAATTGTTTCTTTTTGGCTGCTTGCAGTATTTTTTCCTTGAACTGGGAACTCTGGAATTTGGCAACAAGATTCCTAGAAGTTTTCTTTTTTGGATCTTTTTGAGGAGGTGATCATCAGACTCTTGCAATTTCTATTTTACCTTCTGGCTCTAGAATATCAGGGCAGTTTTCCTTGATAATTTCTTGAAAGATCTAGGCTCTTTTTGTGATCATGGCTTTCAGGTAGTCCAATAATTTTTAAATTATCTCTCCTGGATCTATTTTCCAGGTCAGTGGTTTTTCCAATGAGATATTTGACATTGTCTTCCATTTTTTCATTCCTTTGGTTCTGTTTTATAATATCTTGATTTCTCATAAAGTCACTAGCTTCCATTTGCTCCAATCTAATTTTTAAGGTGGTATTTTCTTCAGTGGCCTTTGGACCTCCTTTTCCATTTAGCTAATTTTGCCTTTCAAGGCATTTTCCTCCTCATTGGCTTTTTGGAGCTGTTTTGCCATTTGGGTTAGTCTATTTCTTAAGGTGTTATTTTCTTCAGTATTTTTTTTTGGGTCTCCTTTAGCAAGTCATTGACTTGTTTTTCATGGTTTTCTTGCATCCTTCTCATTTCTCTTCCCAGTTTTTCCTCTACTTCTCTAACTTGCTTTTCCAAATCCTTTTTGAGCTCTTCAATGGCCTGAGACCAATTCATATTTTTCTTGAAAGCTTTTGATATAGGCTCTTTGACTTTGTTGACTTCTTCCGGGTGTATGTTTTGATCTTCTTTGTCACCAAAAAAAGATTCTATGGTCTGAATCTGAGTCTGCGTCCTTTTTTGCTGCCTTGCCATGTTCCCAACCAACTACTTTTGACCTTTGAGCTTTTTGTCAAGGTATGACTGCTTGTAGAGAGTGCTTTGTCCCGAGCTTTAGGGTCTGCACTGCTGTTTTCAGAGCTACTTCTACTCCACTGTCACCACAAGCTCTGCCACACCCAGTGCTCTTCCTCCCCCAAGAAGTGACAACCAGGATTGTGACTCAGATCCAAGCAGGGCAAAAGCAAGCTTTGCATTCCCGCTGTGGTCTGCCTCTTGATTCCTCCCATTGAGTGAGCCAGGAACTCCAGAAGCAGCTAATCCTGGAGTTCCACAGCTGCACAACTTCTGCCACCCCCAGGGCTGGTGGCTGGACCACTCTCTAACCCAGCCTAGCAGTTTATCCACTAACCTGCTCTATGGTCTTTGGCGTTTTTTGGGTTGAGAAGTCTGGTAAGTGCCACATCTCAATGAATCATGGTCCTAAGGCCTGCTCCAGTGGACTCTCAGTCTGGTCTGTCCTGGCGTGGCACATGCTGGGCTGTGTTCCACTCCCAGCACTGTGTGATAGACCCTTCCAAGCAACCATACAGGCTGTCCTGGGCTGGAGACCTGCTTCCCTCTGCTATTTTATGGTTTCTGCAGTTCTAGAATTTGTTCAGAGGCATTTTTTACAGATGTTTGGAGGGATTTGGGGGAGAGCTTAAGCAAGTCCCTGCTTTCCAGCTGCCATCTTGGCGCTGCCCCCCCCACTTTCTTTTTAAATTGGATTCTTATCAACATATTTCATTTTTACATTGCCTAGATTTTCCTCCATATTCCCTACTAAACAGCTGTCCACTATGACAAAGACCTTTTTTAAAAGAGGAAGAGGAAAAAAAGTTCAGAACCAATCAACACATTGAAAAAATCTGTTCTTAAATGTCATGTTCCACACCCATGGACCCTGACTTGTGCAAAGGAGTGAGGAGAGGTGCCTTCTCATGTCTCTTTGGGGCCAAATTTTTCTTTTAATCGTTTCACCACATTTTGATGGCTTTTTATGATGGTTGTATTTTCCATTTAGAGTGTTGTAGTCATTACATATCTTATTTTCCTGTCTATGCTTACTTTGCATCAGTTCATGTAAGTTTTTCCATGTTTCTCTATATTCATATCATGTTGTTCTTTGTTTCATCCCTAAATAATCTTGGGGTGATTGGGTTTGAGTCATACCAAACTTTCTGTAAGCTTATTTTTCCCTCTATCAATTACTTTTTTTTGAGGTGATTCATAATCTTTTACTATTTTCCTCTTTAAGATTTTACAAATGGATTTATATTATAAATAATTGTTGCCCTCAGTTACCGTATTTCTCTTCTTGGCCAGGAGACCAAGTGGTTGCTGACTGAGGTAATTTCAAGTTTGACCTCTGCAACATAGTAATTATGTATATTGGTTAAGTTTAAGTAGAAGATGGTGATAGTCCTTCATATATTTGCCATTTTTTAACATCAGCAACTTATTTAAATAGACCAGGTTTAGGGATGTTTTAGTTGTTGTACACACTATCTTTTTGCTTCTAACTAATTGGTTTTGATTTTTGCTCCAAGATGTTGGTAAATGACTGCATACAAACAACCGAGCTGGAAATGACCACCACATTAGTAAAGACTTAGTTACAATTACAATTAATTTTATTTCTTGTGATGCTAGTCAGTTGACTGGAACAATCAGGTACATGAAGGAGAGTAATATGAAATCAGTCAAGAAATATGTGATAGATTGTAAAAGGTCTTCAATTCCAACCAGAGGTTTTTTAATTCTAAATATTATTATCAGAAGTAGCCACTCAAGTTTATTCAGCAAGGGAGTGATGATGTAGGACAGGGCTGTCCAGAATGCAGCCTATGTGTGGCATGTGCCCTGAAGTGTGATTAATGCAGCTGCCTGCAAGCATAGAAATTTACATAAATGCTGTAGTAAACAAAGCTGAGCTACCACAGAGCTCTCACTAAACTAGTAAATCAAAATATATTGTCTATTGTTTCAATAAAAACCTAAGGTTGGACAGCCCTTCTGTAGGGCATACACTTTAGGTATATCAATATGGCATCTCTGTGAAGGATGAATTAAGACAGGGCTGTCCAACCTTAGGGTTATCTTAGGGCTGCATTAAAATAAAATAATTATTCGAGGGCTGCACCCAGAATAAAAAATACAGTACACTAATAGAAAGTGGGGAACGCAAATCATATGACAGGTGAAGGCGCGAAATGCAAAAGCAAACACAAAACAACAAAGCGACAGCACAACAGTATCTGCATTATATAGACAGAACACATCCCACAAATCAATTAAAAATTCCATGCAATATGTTCTGTCTGTAATACTGCATAAAAACACCAAAGAAAATTAACATTGAGATTATTTATTAGTGATGGAATTAAAAAATCTAATACGCATTCCATGCAAATTATTATTTAACTTTTTCGCTCATGAAAATTAAAACCCAAAGGCAGCTGCATAAAATCGCACTGTGGGCCACATGTGGCCTGGCCGTATTTTGGACATCCTTGAATTAAGAGAAAGAAGAGACCAGAGAAAAAGAAGGAAAAGTAGGAGACTTGTAATTGTCTAGGACACAGGTGGTGAGAGGATGGTGGCCATGTTACTAGGGACAGGGGACAGATGAAATGTTATAGAGATGCAGAATTGACAAGACTTGGCAACCAGTTGAATATAGGGGGTGAGGTAGAGTGAAGAATTGAAGATAACTCATAGGGAGTGAACCTCATTGACTGGTGGTACCCTTAACATAAGTAAAAATGTTGGGAGGGAGAGAAGTGGGTTTAACAGGAAAGAAAATGAGTTCTGTTTTGCACATGTTTTATTTGAATTACCAATGAGATATTTGGGTGGAAATGTTCAGCAGACACCTGATAATGTGAAAGTGGAGCTCAATCTGTACATTTGGGAATCATTTGAATGTAGATGATAATTGATCCCCTGGGAACTCATGAGATCACTGAGAGCGTACAAAGAGTGGAGAGAAGAGGACAAGTGTTCATTTTGGGGTACAGCATATTAGAGAGTATCCAAATGAAAGCAACCTGGACGGTGAAGGGTATAGAGTGAGATCATGCCATATGACAATAAGTTGAAGGAACTGGATATGTTTAGCCTGGAGAAGAGAAGACTGAAGAAGAAACTTTTTTGAATGTAACGATTGAGGGAAGACTTTTCTCCAAATCAAACACCTTACTCAACATTAGTTCATGTCATTCATTGTATATAATGAATATGGAAAGCCCTTCAACCAGGACATAAAACTTACTAAATATCAGATGGTTTCTACTGGAGAAAATTGCTGTGTATATAATGAATGGGAGAGAGACTTTGTCTAGCATGTTTTGTCCTGGCCTTCCCAGTCCAAACTTTAGTCTTGGAGGAGAAAACAAGTAAATGAGAATTGACCATTTCTGTTTACACCCTGTTGTCAGTTATTCTCATCCTACTCATCCTCAGAAGTAGTATAAACGATTCTTTCAAGTTGCTTTTCCCCTCATATAGTATAGACCTTCGTGTCCCTCAACAGTATCAGCTCCTTCAGCCTTGCCAAATCCCAGCCCTGTATTTTTTTCATTATCTCCTTTCTTCCTAGTCATATACCATTGAACAGGGCTAGGGAAGGTCAGTCAATATAAATGTGAGCACTGAGTCTGCTATCCCTTATCTCAGCTGGGCCCTCACTTTATATAGAACATCCCCACCTACATGACTCACTGATACTTCAAAAATCAACATATCTCAAATGAGCTTATTCTTCTTCCCTCAACATTGCTCTTCCTTCTGTCATCACTATTTCTGCCTGTGAAATCACCATTCATTCTGTCTCCCATGGAATTACCTGCAGTGTTTCCCTGTACGCTCTTCCTCTGACTGGTTGGTTTCTCCCAGAATCTCAGTTTTAAGTAACGTATCTTTTCTTGTCCAGCCACGTCTTCATTCCTCTCTAGGCTCCAATCCTGTCTTCTCCAAATGGCAAGTACCTTCCATTACATACACACATACATACACACATGCATGCGTGTGCGCACGCGCGTGCACACACACACACACATACACTCTCTCTCTCTCTCTCTCTTAGCCTCCTATTATGAATTATCTTCTCGTGTTAGAATGTAAGCTTTTTGAGGGCAAAGCCTGTCTCTCTTTCAGCTTGTCTGTATTCTCAAAGCTTAGCACTGTGCCAGGAACATAGTAGTGCTTAACAAATGCTTGTTCTCTGACTGTTCTTCCCCTCCCCTCCTGTGATGCTACCCTCACCCCTTTCCTTACTTCTCATATGCAGTTATCAAGTTCTAGTGATTCTACCTCCACAGTCTTTCTCTGATCTTTCCCTCTTCTCCTATCTATTCCCAATACCACCATCCTGGCACAGACCCTGTTTATAACGTTCCTGAACAATTACAACTGCCTTCCAAATGCTGCTTCTCACATTAATTTCTTTCCCTGTTCTAACTTATCCTTCATCTTGATGCCAACTTAATCTTCCTCGTGACCTGATCATGGCATTCTCACTGCTTAAAATCCTTCAATCGCTCCTTATTTGCTTATAAAAAAATCAGGCCAGTAAAACAACTCTGAAAGACTTAAGAACTCTCATCAATGTGATGACTAACCAACCACAGTCCAGAAGATCCCTAATGAAATGGGCTTCCCATCTTCTGACTGAGAGGTGATGGGCTCAGGATGCAGAATGAGATACCTTTCTTGGATATGGCCAATGTGGGAATTAGTTTTGCTTGACTATGCATATTTGCTTACCGGGTTTTGCTTTTCTTTTTTTCAGTGGTGGTAATGGGTGAGATGGGAGAAAGATTAGTTTCTAAAACTGAAAAATAATGAAATTAAATTTTAAAAAAGAAGAAATTATTAGTCTAATATTCAAGATTTTCCACAAACTAGCACCACCCTATCTTTCTATCTCACACTATTCCCCTCCCACATATTACTGCCTGGGTTATCCTGTTTTTGTGATCAGTCTGTTACCTATGTCTGGAATGCTACCCTACCCAGCCCTCCAAAAATATGTCTGTCTATTGAGATCCTACTCATGCATACTTTAAAGCTTGGCATGAATGTCATGTTCTCCATGAAGCATTTTCTGATCCATTCTATACTCACAGTCACTAATGATCATTCCCTCTGTGAGACCTTGTAAAGCTCTGGTTTTATACTTGTGCACTTTTCCATTTTTCATTTAACACTGTAGTTGTGTGCGTGTTGTAACCCTCCACTTGACTATGTTTTACCTGAGGGGATTGTGTATTATTTAAAATGTATATGTCCCCTAACACTTATCACAGTACTGTGGTTACAGTAGGTACTTAATAAATATTTGTGGAAGCCAAAGTTGTCACTAAATAGCTATGTGTCACTGGACAAATGTCTGTATTGTTTGTATTTTGTCTCCCCTATTAGACAATGAGCAACTTGAAAGCATGGACTGTTTTTTATTTTCTTTTGTCCCCATAGTTCGGGCTTAATAAATGTTTGTTGACTGACTGACTGGACTAAAAATCTCCCTGAGACTCAGTTACATCAGTAAAATATTTTGAACTAAATAATTTCTAAAATCTCTTTGAACTCTAAAATTCTAGGCCACTAGCTATGTGACTTTGGAATAATCTTTTAAATTCCCTGGGCCTCAACTTCTTCATCTGTTATATAAAGTATTTATACCAGCTGATCACAAAGATTCCTTTCAGCTTTTTTATTCTATGATTCTGTGAATTGTAGATTTTTAACATTTTTTATTCATTTTAAACTTAATTACAAAATGAGGGGAAAAAAGAACAGTTTCATTACTACACATTGTTTTCAAAGCTACCCAGCTTTTCTGTGCTTCCTTCTAAGTTTTCTTTTGTTCTCTAATGTGCACTTTTTCTGCTTCCCCATCTTCCCCTAGAGAAGGCTACAATTAAACATGAATACATATACATATATATAGCCATATACATACATAAAATTAACCAGCTCATCATTTCTATAATGCAGTAGTATTGCATCACAATCATACACCACAACTTGTTTGGCCATTCCAAAATTGAAGGGTATCTGTCATTTTAACCAATCTGATAGGTATAAGATGATATCTCAAAGTTTTATTAATTTGCATTTCTCTCATCAATAATAATTTAGAGCACTTTTTCATATGACTATATATAGTTTTGATTTCTTCATCAAAAAATTGCCTGTTTGTATCCTTTGATCATTTTATCAATTGGGGAATGACTCATATTTTTATACACTTGACAAAACTTTATATATTTGAGAAGAGATCTTTATCTAAGAGACTGTCTGTGAAAAATTTGGTCGTAACTTTCAGGTAGTCCAACAATTCTTATGTTGTCTCTTCTTGATCTGTTCTGCAGATCATTTGTTTTTCTAATAAGGTGTTTCACATTTTCTCCTATTTTTTCATTGTTTTAATTTTGTTTTATTATTTCTTGGTGTTTGGTAATGTTATTAACTTCCCCTTGCCCATTTCTAGTTTTCATGGAGTTGTTTTCTTAAGTTTTTGGGTCTCCTTTTCCAATTGGTTGAGCTTCTTCTCATAATTTTCTTTGATTGCTATAATTTTTTTCCTAATTTTTTTCTCAGTTTCTCTTGTTTGATTTTTGAAGTTCTTTCAAGAACTCTTTTTAGGCTCATGACCATTTGACTTTTGTCTTTGAGTCAGAAATGGCTTTTTCAACTTTACTATCTTCCTCTGATTATAAACCCAGATCTTCTCTATCCCCATAATAGCTGTCTGTGGTCTGGTTCTTTCTCCTTTGCTCACTCATTTTTATTTTATTTTACTTTTAGCTGCTTATTATTTTAATTGGTTCTAGTCCTGGGGTGTTGGAAATGGTGCCTCAAGCCTTAGGTCCTTCTTACTGTTATTTTTAAAGCTCTGTCTGCAGGTCAGGTGCTCTTCCCCACACCTAAGCTATGGCTTGAGCCCTCAGTCACACTGTCTTGTGAATGCTCTTGCTCCCTTTGGTCCCTCTTCCAGCTGTAAACTTCGGCTCTCTCCTCTGCCCCGTAATGGAAACCAGGAACTCTGCTGTCCTGAAAGTCCCCACCCTTCTGCTATGACATTGTACCCACAGGCACCATTCCCTACACCCTAGGACTAGAGGTGGGGGTGTGTTTGTGTGTGTGTGTGTGTGTGTGTGTGTGTGTGTGTGTGTGTGTGAGAGAGAGAGAGAGAGAGAGAGAGTTGTGATTAAGTGACTTGCCCAAGGTCACACAGTAAAGTGAGACCAAATTTGGACTCAGGTCCTCCTGACTCCATGGCCAGTGCTCTATCCATTGCACCACCTAGCTGCCCCAGTTTTTTTTTTCAGCCAAATTAAATTATTTTAATAGATTGCATATATAGACATTTATCTACACACTTCAACTATCTCTTTAGGAGCAGAATCAGTTTACATGCTTCAGAGAAGATAACATTTCTCATTTTTACATTAAGGTCTTATATCCAAATTTCTACTCACACATTGAGAGCCTTAAGAAAAAAACAAAGGGGGGTGGCTAGGTGGCCCAGTAAGTAGAGCACCGGCCCTGGAGTCAGGAGGACCTGAGTTCAAATGTGGCCTCAGACACTTGACACACTTGGGCAAGTCACTTAACCCCAATTGCCCTGCCTTCCCCCCTCCAAAAAAAAAAAAAGAAAAACAAAGGACACAGAGGGTGTTGCCATTTTTTTAAACAGCAATGAAATATCACTAAACCCTTCTTACATACTGAATTCAAGTTACTATCAGAGGTGAGTGCACCACAGTCACCAGGTACAAAACTGCTCGTTCATTTTTAAACTAATAACTTGAAACTACCCTAGCCTCCCTCTTCATTATATCCCTTTTTATAAATAGCAAACATTTTGCTATTTTTTTTACAGAGGCAGACTTGTTTCAGTATGAAAATGCTAATTCATTAACAGATTTGAATCAGTTATGTAATGCTACAATAAGTATCCAGTAATCTATAGAGTAAGGCTATCAGATTACCTTATTTATATTAAAAGAATAAAGACCCAATAGGGTGAGGATGGGAAAGGGAAGGAAATTGGGCAAAATATTCATAGGTGTAAAAATTACATCTACCTTTGTGCTTGCATTGTAAATGAGGCATTTTAAATAGTCCTGCAGCTGTTTTAATAATCTGGCTAGCAGCTCCTGTGGGGGCGTAAGATCTCCCCACAGCCAGCACCCAGGAGGCTGCTGGCACGCTGGGAAAGCACAGGTTCTTTTTATCTGCTTAAATAAGGAAAGCACAGTGAAGGGGTTGACCAGCTTACTTTAATCCAGCATTCAGTTAGCATACAGACAACATTCATTTAGTTCAGGGGAAAAAACTCCAGCATTCAGTTAGTTTAGGGGAGCATACAGGCAACATTCATTTAGTTGGGGGGAAAGAGCCAGCACCCTGAACTTCAGAACTAAATACAAACAAATTACAAATAACAACAGACAGACCCAATACAGATTCATTCACTTACTTCAGGGGGAAAAGCCAGCACCCTGAAGTTCAGAACATTCATTTAGTTCAGGGGAAAACAAAACCATTACCCCGAACTTCAGAACAAAATACAAACAAATTACAAGCATCAACAAACAGACCAAATACAGATTACAGTCAGCTAGTTCAGGGGAACAAACGGCCAGCACCCTGAACTTCAGAACAAAATACAAACAAATTACAAGCATCAACAAACAGACCAAATACAGATTACAGTCAGCTAGTTCAGGGGAACAAACGGCCAGCACCCTGAACTTCAGAACAAAATACAAACAAATTACAGCATCAACAAACAGACCAAATACAGATTACAGTCAGCTAGTTCAGGGGAACAAACGGCCAGCACCCCAAACTTCAGAACAAAATACAAACAAATTACAAGCATCAACAAACAGACCAAATACAGATTACAGTCAGCTAGTTCAGGGGAACGAACGGCCAGCACCCTGAACTTCAGAACAAAATACAAACAAATTACAAGCATCAACAAACAGACCAAATACAGTTTACAGTCAGCTAGTTCAGGGGAACGAACGGCCAGCACCCCAAACTTCAGAACAAAATACAAACAAACTACAAGCATCAACAAACAGACCAAATACAGATTACAGTCAGCTAGTTCAGGGGAACAAACGGCCAGCACCCTGAACTTCAGAACAAAATGCAAACAAATTACAAATATCAACAGACAGACCCAATACAAATTCATAGTTACCAACATCTGGGCTCGGCCCGGGAGCAAGGACTGGCCAAGAGTCATGCTCGCCGCTGCTCCCGCGCCAACCAGAAAAGGAAAGAGAGCTCTTCAAGCTGTCCTCTCCCCTCTTATAGATTTTTTGACATCATCAGGCACCACCTGAATGACCAGGGCCGACTGGTTCTTGAGTTGGCCCCTCCCCCTAGCGTAAACTAGGTTAACACCGAATAGGGTGTGGCTCTGGAGTCAACACCTCCCCTCAGCCAGCCCCATGACTCATCACACAGGAAGTTCTCTGCTTCCTGGCATGGTCTGTGAGCTTCCTGTCCCGGAAGAGGAGCAGCAGACCCAGCAAGGCCCAATGAGGTAAACTGAGCCACCCAAAGAAAACAAAGGCTATTCTGGCCACAGCAGCCCATGCCCATTTTTTCCTCAGAAAAAGAAAACCTGCCTCATGTCATCCTCTCATTTGTTTGTAGATCTGCAGTGTATTGTTTGAAGCTCCAAAGTCAGGTTCTTTTTTTCTTCCAAAAAAAAAAACCAAAACAAAAACAAACGTCTTACCCCCAAACAAAACAAAAACTACCAAACTATTCCCCCTGCACCAACCAATACTCCTCTAGCTTACTTTCCAATGCCAGTTTGTGTAATCAGGTCCCATTTCTTGGGTTTTCTGTTAGATCTATTGTTCAGTTAGTTAAGAGTGAATTGTAGAGAACACAAACCAGTTCTGGAACCACTAGTGGAAGGAGCATAAACTATGTACCACGATCACATGGTACAGGAAGAAAGGGAAAATTCAATTCATCCTAGGGGCTGGACCTTCAAAATTGAATAAGCTTGGCATAATTGGAGTGTTGCATTTGTATCCTCCACATATCTCAATTGTTTTGGATTCATGGGCTGCTTGTCTCTGGTCTGTCAGAGTTGCTATGGCTTGTTACCGTTTTCTCTGTTCTTCATTAAGACCCATGCATCAGAGCTTGGTACCCCCCAGGATTACAGCTCCGAATAGTCTAAAATATAGCTTTAAATATCTGATACTAGAGGCTTGTTACTGTGTGCAGTGTTCTCCTGGTTCTTCCCACTTCACTTTGTACCAGTTTTTGTAAATCTTTCCAGGTTTTTCTGAAATCATCCTACTTGTCATTTCTTGCAGCACAGTAACACTCCATTACAATTATATACCTCAACTTATTCAGCCAATCCTCAATTGATTGGCATCCCCATCCCAAAGAGAGTTTTAAAAATATACAAACATATTTATAGCAAGTCTTTTAGTGATGGCAAAGAATTGGAAATTGAGGGGATGTCTATCAATTGGGCAGTGGCTGAACAAGTTGTTGTATATGACTACAATGGAATACTATTGTGTGATAAGAAATGATGAGCAGGATGATTTCAGAAAAACCTGGAAAGACTTACATGAACTGATGCAAAGTGAAGTGAGCAGAACTGGAAAAACATTGTACACAGTAACTATTTTATGATGGTCTACTGTGAATAACTTAGCTATTCTCAGCAATATGATGATCTCAGATAGTTCTTAAAGACTTATGATGAAAGGTACTGTCCATCTCCAAAGGAAAAATGTGGTGGAGCCTGAATGCAGATTGAAGATACTTTTTCTTTACTTTCTTTATTTTTTGTGGGGGGTGTGCGTTTTCTTTTGCTGCATGACTTACATAGAAATGGGTTTTGCAGGATTACACATGTACAAGCAATGTCAAATTGTTTGCCTTCTCAATGGTGGGGAAGAGAGAGAAGGAGGGAGAGAATTTGGAACTCAAAATTTGAAAAAAAAAGAATGTTAAAATTGTTTTAGATTTAATTGGGGGAAAAATTAAATATTAAATTGGGGAAAAACTGCCCTAAAATTTTTGGTACATCTTGTACTTCAACACAGCTGTTATAGCATCCCTGTTCCACATAATCTCTTCTCTAACCTAACTATAACCAGTTACTTAACTAATTTCTTCAATGGTGGCAGCTGGTGCCACAGTGGCTTGAGCTTTAGGCCTGAAATCAGGAAGACCTGATTTCAAATCCAGCATCACACACCTAACTAGCTGTGTGGCCTTGGGCAAATCACTTAACCTCTGTTGGCCCCACTTTCCTCAACTCTAAAATGAGCATAAGACTAGCACCTACCTCCTAGGATTTTTGTGAGGATAAAATATTTTAAGTCATTGTACCTGGCACATAGTAGGTACTAGTTATGAGGAAGATTATCATTATTATTATTATAAAACGTGACCCAACACCCTTCACCATCCTGGTTGCTCTTGAATTTAGCAGTCATTTTTTAACTGTGGTATCCAGAACTAAAATCAGTAATCCAGGCCAGTTCTGAGGAGGGCAGAGTACAGAGCTCCTATTGCCTCCCTATTCTGGGAAGTTACATTTATCTCTTTCGCTGCCACATCACGCTGCTGACTCAGATGGAGCTTAGAGTCCACAACGTGGACTAGATGAAGAGCAGGTGGAAGAAGTAGGAACTATAGAACGGGGAAGTGAATTTGGGGAAAATAATCTCTATTTTCTTAATAAAGTAGGAGGTGGGATCTTGTACTGACAGAGTGAGGACAGGAAAGCTTGAACATCTAAGAGGCGTAGACTCGGTGGAGAGAGAGTTCAACACAGAATGAGGGAGGAGTGAAAGAAATATCTTCAAATCTATTTTTCAGTTTTAGAGATTAATCTTCCTCCTATCTCACACCATCACCACCACTGAAAAAAAAAAAAAAAGCAAAACCCTGTAAGCAAATATGCATAGTCAAGCAAAACTAATTCCCACATTGGCCATATCCAAGAAAGGTGTCTCATTCTGCATCCTGAGCCCATCACCTCTCAGTCAGAAGATGGGAAGCCCATTTCATTAGGGATCTTCTGGACTGTGGTTGGTTAGTCATCACATTGATGAGAGTTCTTAAGTCTTTCAGAGTTGTTTTACTGGCCTGATTTTATAAGCAAATAAGGAGCGATTGAAGGATTTTAAGCAGTGAGAATGCCATGATCAGGTCATGAGGAAGATTAAGCTGGCATCAAATTGAAGGATAAGTTAGAACAGGGAAAGAAATGAGTGTAAGAAGCAGCATTTGGAAGGCAGTTGTAATTGTTCAGGAATGTTATAAAGAGAGTCTGTGCCAGGATGGTGGTAGTGGGAATAGAAAGGAGAAGAGGGAAAGATCAGAGAAAGACTGTGGAGATAGAATCACTAGAACATGATAACTGCATATGAGAAGTAAGGAAGGGGGTGGGGGCAGCATCACGGAGGGGAGGGGAGAACAAGCATTTATTATTTATTTATTATTATTATTAACGAGGAGAGAACAAGCATTTATTAAGCACCACTATGTTCCTGGCACGGTGCTAAGCTTTGGGAGTAGAGATACAAGCTGAAAGAGAGATAGCCTTTGCCCTCAAAGAGCTTACATTCTAACAGGGGAAGACATAATTCATAATAGGAAGCTGAAAGAATGTGAGTGTATTGGGAGGGTGTGAGAGGGAGGGGGAATGGAAGGGACATGCCATTTGGAGAAATCAGTATTGGAACCTGGAGAGGAATGAAGACATGACTGGCCAAGTAAATTCACTTTACTTAAAATTGAGATTCTGGGAGAAACCAATCAGTCAGAGGAAGAAGGTACAGGGAAACACTGCAGGTAATACCACGGGAGATAGGATGAATGGTGATTTGACAGGCAGAAATAGTGATGATAGAAGGAAGAGCAGTGTTGGGGGAAGAAGAATAAGCTCATTTGAGATACGTTGATTTTTGAAGTATCAGTGAGACGTAGATGTAACTGGAGGTCTTATATGATTTTAGAGATATGGGTCTGAAGTTCAGCAGTAATGTTGGGCCTCACCATGAAGATTTGCCAAGCCATCTGGGTAAAGTTGCTAGCTGAAGCTTTGAGAGTAAATAGATGATTGAAGGGGAGAAGGGTAATGAGAAAAGCTTTGGGGATAGAGTCTTGGGAAACATCTACCCTAAGGCTGGCCAAGAAGAGGAGATATGGAAGGAGACAGGGAAGTGGTTACAGATAAAGAACAAGAACCAGAGAGCATAGAGTGTTTGAAAACTGGGCAAGACAGTAAGTCCAGAAGGAAAGGAGAGTTTAACATATAAGAAGATGGAGAGGTCTAGAAAGATTGAATAAAGAAAACCCTTTTGATTTGGTCATAAGGATATCATTGTTTATCTTTCGGGGAAGCACTTTTGTGAAGTTAAATCAGCTTTACAAATGCAGGGGTAAAAATAATTTTTATAAGGGGCATCTAGATTTATGGAAATCATCAGATTTATGGAAAAGAAAATAATTCATGACCCAACAAGAGATAGCATTACAAAATGCAAAATGGATAATTTTGATTATGTGAAATTGAAATATTTTTGTGCAAAAAAAGCCAATGCAACAAAGATTAGGAGGGAAGCAGAAAATTGAGAGAAAATCTTTACAACTAGTGTCACTGATAAAGGCCTCATTTCCAAAATATACAGGGAACTGAACCAAATATATAGGAATACAAGTCATTCCCCAGTTGAGAAATGGTCAAAGGATACGAACAGACAGTTTTCAGAGGAAGAAATTAAAGGTATCTATAGGCATATGAAAAAATGCTCGAACTCACTACTGATTAGAGAAATGCAAATCAAAACAACTCTTAGATACCACATCTCTCCTGTCAGATTGGCTAAAATAACAAAACAGGAAAATGATAAATGCTGGAGAGGATGTGGGAAAATTGGAACATTGTTACGTTGCTGGTGGAGTTGTGAACTGATCCAGCCATTTTGGAGAGCAATTTGGAACTATGCCCAAAGGGCTATAAAAATGTTCATACCCTTTGACCCAGCAATACCGCTTCTAGGGTTGTATCCCAAAGAGATCACACAAGTGGGAAAAGGACCCATATGTACAAAAATATTTATAGCGGCTCTTTTTGTGGTAGCTAAGAATTGGAAATCAAAAGGATGCCCATCAATTGGGGAATGGCCGAACAAGCTGTGGTATATGAAGGTAATGGAATACTATTGTGCCATAAGAAATGGGAATGATATGGACTTCATAACAACCTGGAAAAACCTACACGATATAATGCTGAGTGAGCGGAGCAGAGCCAGGAGAACACTATACACAACCACAGATATATGGATTCTGTGAGGACTAACCCTGACAGACTTTGCTCATCTGAGCAACACAAGGTACAAAGACAACTCCAAAGGATTCCCGATGGAGAATGCTATCTATATCCAGAGAATGAACTATGAAGTATGAATGCAGATTGAGGCACACTTCATGCTTGCCTTTTTCTCCCCCTTTTTTTCCCTCTCTTTTGTTTTTGGGTTGTGTTTTGTTTTTTTTTTGGTTCTGTTTCTTCTTTCTCATGATTCGTTCCATTGGTCATAATTCTTCTCCACAACTTGACTAGTGTGTAAATTAGTTCAATGAGAAGTTACACGTGGAGGTTATGTGGGATTCCATGCTGTCTTGGGGAGGGGCGGGGGAGGGAGGGAAGAAAATCTGGAACTCAAAATTATGTAGAACCATGTGTTGTAAACTAAAAATAAAAATAAAATAAAATAAATGCAAATCAATCTAAAAAAAAGAAATAAAGTTTTAAAAAAAAGAAAAAAAATCATTTTTATAAGGGGCATCTAGATAGTGCAGTGGATAGAGTGCCTGGAGTCAGGAAGATCTGAGTTCAGATGTGGCCTGAGACCCTTACTAGCTGGGCAAGTCACTTAACCTGTTTGCCTCACTTTTTTCATCTGTAAAATGAGCTGGAGAAGGAAATGGCAAACCACTCCAGTATCTTTCCAAGAAAACCCCAAATAGGATCACAGAGTAGGACAGGACTAAAACAACTCAACAACAAAAAACTCCGTTCCTCCAACTGCTCCCCCCCATCAAGAAGAACAAAATGCCTTGAAAGATAAAACTTTCGTCACTCCTGGCCCAGCAAAACAAATTCCCACATTAGCCATGCCAGAAAATGTATATATGTGTCTCTGCATTTTCAGTTTATTACCTCTTAGGCAGGAGGCAGAAGTGGCATGTTTCATCTTTAGTTCTATGGATGTTTAGAATTTCGTTGTATATTGATCAGAGTTCTAAAGGCTTTCATACTTGTTTGGTTTTTTTTTATAATGTTATTGTCATTTTATAAATTGTTCTCCTAGGTTCTGCTCAATTTGCTCTTCATCAGTTTATAGAGGTTTTACCAGTTTCCTTGGAAACTGTCCATTTCATCATTATGGCAGAGCTAATACTCTGTTAAATTAAGATAATAAATGAATAAATAAAGCATTAAGCTCTTATTATGTCCATAGTACTATGCTAAGCACTGAGATTACAGATAGAAAAGTAAGAAATAGTCCATGTTATCAAGAAGCTCAGATTCTAACGGGGAAGACAACCCACACAGATGGCTGGGTGATACAGTGGATAGAGCACTGGACTTGGAGTCAGGAAAACCAAGTTAAAATTCGGTCTCAGACACTTACTAACCATGTGTCCCTGGACAAGTTATTTAACTTCTCTGTCTTAATCAGTTTCCTCATCTGTAAAGTGAGGATAACACTAGCATCTACCTCCTAGATTTTTTGTGAGGGTAAGATGAGATAATATTTGTAAAATACTTTGCAATCTTTTAAGTGCTATATAAATGCTGCTGCTGTTGGTATTGCTTGATCTTCAAGCTGGTTGCCTCAGACAAACTGAGACCTGGGAAAGGCCTTAGCTTTAAAAGGCCAAGGTCTCCCACTGCATCTGGGCCATCTCCAGTCTTCCTGATCTGTAACTTGCCATTGGATCCAGATGTCTTGGGAGGAGAGAGTGAGGCTGGTGACTTTGCACAGTCCTCCCTCACTTAAATCCAATTCACCTGCAAGTTATGACATCACCTTCCTGATGTCATGGTCTTCTTGAAGAAGGAAGGAAAACAACCACAATCTGCAAGGCAAATGGAAAAATCCCGTGGTCCTTAGGGTGTAGTGGCAAAACAGATGCTTCTTTTTAAATGTCATTTCCAGTGATCAGATCTTTTCACTTTCTGATGTTGAGCTGTTTGACAGTGCCAAGGACTTTGGTGTTAAAACATTCCCCAAAGGGTGGTTACCTCCTTAGTTTTCAGTTTGGGGCTACTATGAAAAAGAATAGTTATATTATTTTAGAGAGTCCTTTTCCACTTTCTTTGACTTATTTGCAGGCACAGGTCTAATAGCTGGGTGAAAGGATATGCACAGTTTGGTAATTTGGGGGGCATAGTTTTAAATTGCTGTCCAGAATAGTGGGACCATTTTACAGCTCCACCAACAGTACATTTGTGTACCTATTTTCTTCCAGGTCCTCCAAGATTTGTCATTTTTTTTTTTTTTTTACCATTCTAAATGTATGTGAAATAGAACTGCAAAGAGGCTTTAAATGCACTTTTCTAATTATTAGTAAGATCATTTTTTCATATGGTTTTTGATAACCTTTCTTTGAAAGCTAACTCTTTGTATCCTTTCACCATTTATCTGTTGGGAATAATTTTATAAATTTCAGTAAGTTTTTATACATCTTGAATATAAGACCTTGTTATCAAGAAACTTGTAAAATAAATGGTATGATTTGAGGAGGACCAAAAGACCCTAGCCATATAATGTAGCTAAGTTTTGATAAGGAGAACTTGTAGGAACTTGGGGACTCATTAGTGGAGAGCCAAGCATTTGGATATTGGTTATGGAGGTTTCAAAGACAAAACTTGATCCACTTTATCATCAGCACATATATCTAAGAGTATTTTTGAGTGAATGTCATGGCCCTACTTTTTTTTGCAATCAATAGGAAGCAAGAAAGAAACACTTTTTTTCAAAAGTATTTTTATTTTTTTCTCTTTTTTAATAATATTTTATTTCCGCCCTAATTACATGTAAAAACAATTTTTTTAAATTTAAATTTATTTAACATATTTAGTTTTCAGCATTGATTTTCACAAGAGTTTGAATTACACATTTTCTCCCTATTTCTACCCTCCCCCCCACTCCAAGATGGCGTATATTCTGGTTGCCCTGTTCCCCGGTCAGCCCTCCCCTCTGTCACCCCACTCCCCTCCCATCCCCTTTTCCCTTCCTTTCTCGTAGGGCAAGATAAATTTCTACGCCCCATTGCCTGTGTATCTTATTTTCTAGTTGCATGCAAAAACTTTTTTTTTGTTTTTGAACATCTGTTTTTAAAACTTTGAATTCCAAATTCTCTCCCCTCTTCCCTTCACAACCACCCTCCCTAAGAAGTCAAGCAATTCAACATAGGCCACATGTGTATCATTATGTATAACCCTTCCACAATACTCATGTTGTGAAAGACTAACTATATTTTGCTCCTTCCCAACCCATCCCCATTTATTGAATTTTCTCCCTTGACCCTGTCCCCTTTTGAAAGTGTTTGTTTTTGATTACCTCCACTGCCATCTGCCCTCCCCTCCATCATCCCCCTCCCTTTTATTTTTATCTTCTTCCCTCTTCTTTCCTGTGGGGTAAGATACCCAATTGGGTATGTATGGTATTCCCTCCTCAGGCCAAATCTGATGAGAGCAAGGTTCACTCATTCCCCCCTGACCTGCCCTCTCCCCTCCTCCCACAGAACTACTTCCTCTTGCCACCTTTATGCGAGATAATCCACCCCATTCTATCTCTCCCTATCTCCCTCTCTCAGTATGTTCCTCTCTCATCCCTTAATTTGATTTTATTTCTTTTAGATATCTTCCCTTCATCTTCAACTTACCCTGTGTCCTCTCTCTCTCTCTCTCTCTCTTTTTCTATATATATATATATATACATATATATATATATACACATGTAGATATCTACATACATACACATTCACTTATATATATATATACATAAACATATATATATATATGCATATTCCCTTCAGCTACCCTAATACTGAGGTCTCATGAATCATACATGTCATCTTTCCATGTAGGAATGTAAACAAAACAGTTCAACTTTAGTAAGTCCCTTGCAATTTCTTTTTCTTGTTCTTTTTCTTGATTACGTTTTCATGCTTCTCTTGATTCTTGGGTTTGAAAGTCAAATTTTCTATTCAGTTCTGGTCTTTTCACTGAGAAAGCTTGAAAGTCCTCTATTTTATTGAAAGGCCATATTTTGCCTTGGAGCATGATACTCAGTTTTGCTGGGGAGGTGACTCTAGGTTTTAATCCTAGCTCCATTGACCTCCGGAATATCGTATTCCAAGCCCTTCGATCTCTTAATGTAGAAGCTGCCAGATTTTTGGTTATTCTGATTGGGTTTCCACAATACTCAAATTGTTTCTTTCTGGCTGCTTGTAGTGTTTTCTCCTTGATCTGGGAGCTCTGGAATTTGGCGACAATATTCCTAGGAGATTTCTTTTTGGGATCTGTTTGAGGAGATGATCGATGGATTCTTTCAATTTCTATTTTACCCTGTGGCTCTAGAATATCAGGGCAGTTCTCCTTGAGAATTTCTTGAAAGATGATATCTAGGCTCTTTTTTTGATCATGGCTTTCAGGTAGTCCAGTAATTTTTAATTATCTCTCCTGGATCTATTTTCCAGGTCAGTGGTTTTTCTAATGAGATATTTCACATTGTCTTCCATTTTTTCATTCCTTTGGTTCTGTTTTATAATATCTTGATTTCTCATAAAGTCACTAGCTTCCACTTGCTCCGATCTAATTTTTAAAGTAGTATTTTCTTCAGTGGTCTTTTGGACCTCCTTTTCCATTTGGCTAATTCTGCCTTTCAAGGCATTCTTCTCCTCATTGGCTTTTTGGAGCTCTTTTGCCATTTGAGTTAGTCTGTTTTTTAAGGTGTTGTTTTCTTCAGTGTATTTTTCAGTATTTTTGGGGTGTTCTCCTTTAGCAAGTCATTGACTTGTTTTTCATGGTTTTCTCGCATCCTTCTCATTTCTCTTCCCAATTTTTCCTCTCCTTCTCTAACTTGCTTTTCCAAATCCTTTTTGAGCTCTTCCATGGCCTGGGACCAGTTCATGTTTTTCTTGGAGGTTTCTGTTATAGGCTCTTTGACTTTGTTAACTTCTTCTGTCTCTGTGTTTTGTTCTTCTTTGTCAGCAAAGAAAGAATCCAAAGTCTGAGACTGAATCTGGGTGCGTTTTCACTTCCTGGCCATATTCCCAACCAACTAACTTGACCCTTGAGTTTTTCAGTGGGGTATGACTGCTTGTAGACTACAGAGTTCTGTGTTCCACGTTTGGGGGGGATGTGCCAGCTCAGCCACACCAGCACTGCTCCTTCCCCAAGAACCCCCAACCCGGACTGGGCTTAAATCTTCAGGAGGCTGTGCACCCCTGCTCTGATCCGCCACTTAATTCCTCCCACCAGGTGGGCCTGGGTCTGGAAGCAACAGCAGCTGTAGCTGCCCCACCTCCGCTGCCCTTGGGGCTGGTAGCAGAACCGTGAACTCCTTCCACTCCCGCAGCTTTTCCCACTAACCTTCTCTGCAGTCTTTGGTGTTTGTGGGTTGAGAAGTCTGGTAACTGCCGCAGCTCACTGATTCAGGGTGCGAGGGCCCGCTCCGCCCGGCTCCTGGTCTGGTTGGTCCGCGCCACTCATGCTGGGCTCTGCTCCGCTTCGCTCCCAGCTCCCAGCTCCGTGTGGGATAGACCTCACCCAGAGACCATCCAGACTATCCTGGGCTGGAGCCCTGCTTCCCTCTGCTGTTTTGTGGGTTCTGCCATTCTAGAATTCGTTCAGAGCTGTTTTTTATAGGTTTTTGGAGGGACTCGGCAGGGAGCTCACGCTAGTCCCTGCTTTCCAGCCACCATCTTGGCTCTGCCCCTCCAATATCAAGAAACACATTTTTAAAAATTCACTCACTTTTAAGTTTGTAGTTGTACTTTTGCCTCTTTGAAAATCTACTTAGAAACTGCTTAAGACAGAAGTTTGCTAAAGGAGTAGGCAGAATGATTTCAGAACCACTGCTGGTCAGTCATCTTACATAAATTATCAGTTGATTACAGCTCTGATTTTTCTAAAAGGGAAAGAGGATGGATTCTAGAAACTATGGACCAATACAACTTTTTATTCAATCCCTGGGAAATTAATATTTTGTAAGTAATTAGAGAATTAAATGATTGTTAGAGAAGACTTAAGTCATGATAAATTAAACTCATTTCCTTTTTTGGTAAGAATAGTACATGAGGGGACTATTGTAGACTTTGTTTTGATGCTTGTTGATCGTGGGCTTTATGGGTAAGCGCATAGCTGTTTGTATAGCATCTTGATTAATGTAGGGAGATTTCTAGGAGTTGGCCAAAGTGTTTAAAATTTTAATTTTGATTTTGTTAAACAAAATGAAGACAAGCTTAATAATTTTATGATTAACACAAATTTGGGGATAAACTAATACATATTCAATATACATAATGAGCTTGACTGCCAGAACTCTGAGCCAAAACCCAGTCAAAATTGAAGAGAAAAAAACAAATGTAAAGCCTTGTTTTAGGTTCCAAAGAATTAATTGCATAATTAAGTTGTTAGTTGATCACAAACTCTTATGTTCCCTCCAAACCTAACAATTATGCAAAACATTGAAAAATACAGTATTATTTCACCTATTAGAAACTCAGCTGAGCTTGTGGAGGTAGATTAAAAAAAGTCTTTGAACAGTCAAAATAGATGTTATAGCTCATGTAGTTTATTCACAGAAGAGCCCCATGGGGCTTTTACTCTGTTCTCACTACACACAATTCTTTTAAAATTTTTTTTTAAATTCTATTTTTAAGCACCAAAAAAAAAAAACCCATTTCCATATACGAAGCAGAACACAAAAAGAGGATTATATATGAAACCATGAGTTTATATTTCTTCTTGCTTTTTTAAAAAGTATATAATAAATTACATGTTACTTTCAAGATTGTTCTGCTTGTCTGTACTTCCTTCCGAATTTCCTTCTGTTTTCTTCTCTGAATTTTACAAAATGTTTCAGTAAACCTTCTTTAAAAATCACTGTTGTTAACCCCGATCCCTACAGCTTCTCTCCTATTGAAAAGATGAGAGAAAGAAAATGAAAAGTGTTCTATCAAGTATTGTTAAGCAATACAAGTACATGCAGTGGCCGTGTCCAAAAATGCATGTCTCTTTCTGTAGCTTAAGTGCGTTGCTTCTCCAAGAAATAACAAGCTTCGTCATGTCTTCTGGAGACTTGGTTGTCATTGCATTGATTAGCTTTCTTAAATCTTTCAGAGTTGTTTTTCTGCATGGTGTTGTTGCCCTTGCATAATTTGTTCATTGTTATTCTGCTTCTGCTTACTTCGTTCTACATCAGTTCATATTGTCCAGGATTCTCTGAAATTGATTCCTTTGTTATTACTTATGGATCACGTTGATATGCCACAGTTTGTTCAGTTGCTGTCTTATGGATGGGTGCTCCCTTAGATTCCAGTTATTTTTTCCTTTTAATTACCCTCCCACCTGATATTCTAGTTTATTTTTCTTGTATGACTTGTTAGATATTATCTTCCTTTTCTCCATCCCCACTTGTTATATTTTATACACACACACACACACACACACTATACAGTGTGTGTTTGAGAGAGATATTAACTTTCCTTTGTTCATTTCAGGTAAGAGTGAGGTTCATCTGATGCCTGTTCTCCCCATCCCTTCCTCCATACTCTTTTCACTCAAACCAATTATGAGAAACAGTAAATTCCGCCACCCCCCTTCTCCTCCTTTGCATACTAGTATATTTCTTTTACTCTTTTTCCCTCCACCCCCTTAAAACAGAACAGAACAAGTCCACTTGTTTTTCTTATTTAACTCCCTCACTACCTTTTGAAATCACTAAAGCTCTGAAGGGACATTTTTTTTTCCTCCCACTATTAGAATGCTAATACAGCATCATCAATAGCCACTTCCAGTTGCTCAGATAAATTTCTCTCTCTAGGTTTCTCTGGATTCTTGTACTTTCTTTTCACAGTGTCTACTCAGCTTTGGCTTTTTCATTGAAGATGCTCAAAAGTTCTTTATTCTATTAAAGGCCCATCCCCACCCCCAGCTCAGTTTTTCAGGGTAAGTTATTGTTTTGTCTTGTCTGTACTTTGCTATGTCTCCTGCATTTTGAAATATTGCATTCCAAGCTCTCCTGTCATTTACAATAGAGGCTTCCAGGTCTTCTGTGGTCCTGACATTGGTTCCTTGGTACTTGAACTTCTTTTACATATACATGTATATATCTATATCTCAATCATTCTGTACCTCCGTTTAGAAGTAGGGTTGGGGTAGGTAGAGTGGGGCCTGCTTCATCAATATCCTCTGGAGTTGTGGTTGATCATTGTGTAATCAAAATTCTTAAGTCTTTCACATTTGTTTTCCTTTACATTATTGTAACTGTATAAATCGGTTTTTTTGGTTCTGCTCATTTCATTATCGATTCATATTTTCCCAAGTTTCTCTGAAATTGTCCATCTCATAATTTCTTATGGCACAATAGTATTCCTTTATATTCATATACCCTTGTTTGTTCAGCCATTCCTTGTTATTTAGGCAACTGCTTAGTTTCTAGTATTTTGTTACTACAAGAAGAACAGCCATAACTTTTTTTTAACATACGGATCCTTTTCCTCTTTCTTTGAGGCATATGACAAAAATTGCAATTCTCTCTTAGAGTGATAGAATATACTTTTGTTGTCGTTGTTGAGTTGTTTCGGTTGTGTCTGTCAATTCCTGACCCCGTTTGGGTCTTTGATCCTCACTTGTTATCCAAAATTCAGTTTTAGAGCTGGAAGGGACCTTAGTGATCGCCTAATCTAATAGCCTCGTTCTAAGATGAATTAAAAGTGCCCCCTTCTCCCTTCCTCTCTCCCTTTTCTCTTTTCTTTCCCCTTCCTCTTTCCCTTTTTCCCCCTCTTCCTCTCCACTCTTCTCCTTCCTCCCTGTTGTTCCTTCTCCTTCCTTCTTCCTCCTCTCCTCTCCCCTTTTTCCTTTCTCCAACCCTTCTCCATCTAATTCAGGTGTCCCCCAGTCCATTGCTTTTTGCACCACAACATGCTGCTTTAGGTAGAGAGTTGGGGAGGGGACCAGTGCTCTCTGAATGCCACTTTTTAAAGGAAAACCACCCTCACTTCTTGTTCTGGTATATGAAGAATGTTAAGTCTTACTTTACTCCTGAACAGTTTTTTCTTGTGGTGACATCCCCATCTGCTGGAACTTTTAAGTTTTTTCTTCTAATTGTTCTTAAAGGCACCTGATCGTACTTTTGTAACTACTGGCGTTAGAGGTGATGAACATTTTTGGCCTCTAGGACAGCAGAATAATGATATAGACCTTAGCAGTTTGTGTAGGATAATAGCTTATTACTTTCAATTCCTGTTGATACATATTTATAGTCTGATAAAAAATCCATAAATATTCATGCAAATGTGTTTGCCTCTGTATACTTTCAGTGCACCCCGCTTCTTCCCAAATTGAAGTCTCTGACTTGGATTTTTAAAAGCCAAGTGTTTCTTCCATTTAGAGGTTAGCACAAAGCTTTGAAGAGCAGATCTAAGACCTACGTAAATTTTTTTTGGTTTTTTTGGAGGGGCAGGGCAGTTGGGGTTAAGTGACTTGCCCAAGGTCACACCATTAGTACATGTGTCAAGTGTCTGAGGCTGGATTTGAACTCAGGTCCTCCTGACTCCAAGGCTGGTGCTCTACTCACTGTGCCACCTAGCTGCCCTGCTAAAACCTACTTTCTGTATATTGATTTATCAATCTTTTATGTATGGAAGATTTAGAGAGCATCCCTCAAGAGACTAAGTTGAAATACAAATGCATTACTACCATTAACAGAAGATTCAAGAGACTGTGTTTCAGGTTAATAATAATGCTGGTGGTTGCCATAATTTTTTTTTTTTAGTGGGGGCAAAATTTATCTTGGCTATAACTAAATACATCCTATCTTTCATCTCTAATTCCCAACGGAGTAGTTTTTTTTTTTAAATTATAATCTTTTGTCTTGTTCATTTTCTGTTTTTGTCAACCCTAGTATTGTATGGTCTAAAGATCAAGGGAATTGATTGGTTCCAAGCTGTCTTTTATTTTATGGGCCTTTGGAATGCAGTCATGCCACACAGTTTGTGTTCTACCATCTGGCTGTCCAGCATTGATAAGAGTGTCAGTTTTTAAAACAGAAAAATATTTAATTAGGACACTAAATTAAGAGTAAAGTAACAGAATGAGCAGTTTTTGTTTCCCTTTAACCTCAGACAAGGTGTAGGTGGGTGCTGTCTCTAAGAGGAGTTCTTCATTTGGCATCTGTGAATTTTTTTTTAATTTTGATAATTATGTTTCAGAATAATTGGTTTTCTTTATAATCCTACATATTTTATTTTATGCATTTAAAAACATGATTCTGAGAAGGAATCTACACATAAAAAAGGTTAAGAACCATTGCTCTGTGACCAGAGTTAAAGTAGAAAACTTCACTTCCCGAGTCCCCCATCAGGCTTTATCCAAAGCAGTCTCTAATTAGAAGCAGTTTTCTGAGTAATAGAATACCTAGCAGGTTAATGGTGTGTGTGTGTGTGTGTGTGTGTGTGTGTGTGTGTGTGTGTGTGTGTGTGTGTAGGGTCTGTATTTGCTAACAGTTGGTGAACCCTGTGTCCATAGAACAGTTATCCTTGTGACAGCTGGCCTTTATAGTTGGCTTATCAAGTCATGCTTGCATTCTGTTCCTCATGAGAAGTGCAAGTTATCTGTAGTTGGGGAGGCAGTTTCCTACAGGTCATCCTCCACCCTCCTGTTGTCGCCCTCCACTAGAACTCCACAGGATGTGCTCAGGCAATTCATTGTACAAGGGTTTGCAGACACTGAACGAGGCTAGGGCAAGCTTACTCTTTGTGGGAAAGGAGGTGGGGTGAGGGGGATGGCGCCCCAAGGGACTCTGTCCAGTTGGCAGTCTGGTTCCTGGCTTTTGGCTGCTGATTTCTTGGCTTTAGGGTCCTTTTTTTAAAAATGCAAATATCCCCAAAAGGGGTACTATCTTGAACCTTATCAACTAATTCTTTAATTATCCCTTAGTAAGGAATACTTATCTAGCTTCCAAGAGAAGGATGTTAAAGACAGATTTCACCTGTTTGATGATTTTGCCTAAGGTCGACCTTGCTGCCTAGAAACATAGCCAGTACAACCATTGATAGCTATACTCTTAGGTTGCTGATTCATGTTATAGACTAGCATCTTTGTTATTTGTTTGAAGCTATGTTTCATTGAGTATTTGAAATTCTTTTTTTTTTTTTGTTCCCATTCTTATGGTCATCTCTACTTCTACTTTTTACACTACAGATTCTTGGGTGTCCTGATGCCTTGTTGTCTTTTGTCTGTGGCTAGCCCTGTATAGTTGTATCATGTTAAGTGGTGCTTCGGTTCTAGTAGCCCTGGGGGTACACAGAATGAGCAAGAACAATTCAGATTTAAGTGAGAAGGGGGAGAACCTAGAGGATCCAGGTAGAAGGTAGTCTATCTAGGCAGTGGGAGAAAACTGTTTGGGGGTAATGATTGTATCTCAAATATATTTTTTTAAATTTTCCACAGTGTCTACCATTGTCTGATCATGGAAACTCAGTAAATACTTGTTGAAGGGAAGAATGAATGGTAGAGCGAGAGACAGGGGAGAGAAATATGGAACTACACATATTATAGTGTTACTAGACAGTAATTAATATAGTATCTTTTTTTTTTCCTTTGAGGCAGTTTGGGTTGAGTGACTTGCCTAGGATCACACAGCTAGCAAGTGTCAAGTGTCTGAGATTTGAACCCATGTCTTCCTGACTCCCGGGCCTGTGTATCCACTGTGCCACCTAGCTGCCCCATAATTAATATAGTCTTATTCATTTTATTTATTCCTTTTGAAAATGTAAATTTATTTTTTCGTATTGCAATCTGTCTCTCTCTGCCCCTAACAATTACCTGCTCTCATTTGAATATTGGATTTTGTTACATGGGGCTTTATTTATTAAACATTTCAGTCCTTTCTTAAGTTATCAAGTTCCAGGCTAAAGAAATTACTTACAATTCACTTTACCATTGCTTCAGCGCGTTAGTTCACTATCACTATTGGGGGGAATTCTCAGGACATAAAAATTGAATTAGAGCGGGACACTGATCAAAGTATAGCTTCAGTGAGTAAATTGCAAATGTCTCAGTTTGCTCTTATTTTGGCGGGGAGGACCACCAGACCAATCTTACCAAGCTTCCTGTGCACGTACCATACCTCCAGAGTTCTCTTGCCAAAGATATGAGCAATAGTGGAGCTCACATAGTATCCCTTTTAAGCCAAGGCGCTCCAGGCTTTGACCTGAAATAAGAATATAAATTCAGTGATACTACAAACATTCCTGTAAACTACAATATGCAGTATATTTTCTGCATACAAATGGAATTGTTGGGAGTGAGAAGGGAATAAAGGTGTGGCCATCCTTTCAGGGGCATCATTCACTGTTTCTGCCAGATACTGTACCTAATTGAGTATTACTGTTTATGCAAATAAAACTGGCATACCTTGTAGAAAGGTACATTTTGGATTTGACCATTTGCTGAGTACAGCTGTTGTTGGTGTCACTGCAATGCTAGCTTGCTTTTTCTTCCCCAGTAAGAAGGCAATCTCTTCCCTCTTCTGTGTCCAGGTTAGAGAAAATGGATGCACCATGTTCAACCAAATTGAATTCAAGGAAGAGGAGGAGGGAACTGACTGGACCCAATGGGGCAACAGAAGAAGATGGGATTCTTGCCAAAATACCTCGCTGCTCAGTTGTAAGTAAACAAGGGATTTTCTGGTGCCTCACCTTCAGGAGGAATTGCTATAGCCTTTACGAGATCAGTGTCCACCCAGTTGTTGGAAGGCTTGTTCTGCCTACTGTTGTAGTATAACCCACAATTTAGTTGAGCTGCTTTGCCCTAAAGTTGAGAAGGAAAGTAGGGAAAGTTTGGAGGTATTAGGCACAAAGTATGGCCAAACTAGTAATGAAGTGGGCAAAATAGGGGTTCGAACAACATCTAATTTAGGGTTCTCATCCTAACCCCATAACTTTCCCAGGGAATTCAATTCTTGTACCTAAATTCCTCTCTGTTTTGCTGCAAAAAAATAAAATTGTAGTTCTAATTTGCTGGTTCTTATCCCCAAAGCCTTCTTTCATTCATACTTCAACTATGTCTCATGTGTGAAACCACACTGGAGAGTATTTCCCAAGCTTCCCACTCTACCTCAGCTCCAATATTTCATCAAACCTTTTCCCAGAAAGACAATTCAACTTACTACAAGTTATCAGTACCTTTTATTGTTGTGTAGTCAGTAATATGGTAACAGTGTTCCAAGAATACAGCAGTTTCCCATTTCTATGTGTGCTTAACTTCCTTAGAACTGGTCCCCTCTAACTGTACCATCTGCAGATGTTTGACCCACTGCTGAAAAATCAAAGATAGCACGTTGAAGTTTAAAAGTGCTCTAGAAATCTGGCAAGTTAATAAACTTATTTAAGTCATTGTTTTCCAAAATGGATGTTTAGAGAGGGAGGGCTCAGGAAAGTTACAAGAGGACTTTTTTGGTCACAGGTTACAGTAGAGTTTGTAGTATAGATTTTTTTGTTGGTGGTGATGATAAAACTGAAGATTATATGAATGGATTTTCCATCTCTGTTCTCTTCTGGTGTTTAATATCTGTTGTAGTTTTAAAGGGAAAAGGAATTCTGGACTGTTATCTTTTTTGGTATAAGAGTGATGTTGGTGAGGGAAATAACAGACCTTCAGGAATAGAAAAACAGAAGCTTTTGGAATCCTGTGATTCTAGATTTAGACCTGTAAGAGAACTTAGAGGTCATAGAGTCAAACCGCATCACGTTGCAGAATAGAAAACTGAGGGTAGGACAGACTGAGTGACTTGCCCAGGGTCACACATCTAGTGTGTGTCTGGAAGGATTTGAACATAGATTTTCCTAGCCTAGCACTCCAGCCACTGCACTACCTAAGGTTCTTAGGTTTAAAAAAAGAAGCTAAGGGTATCAAATGAGGCAATATTATGCCCATTCTGAACTTGTTATGTGTTTGTCCTTCATGTTTGAAGAGGACCATGGCATCTGGGAGATGATGACATGACTTGCTGTTGACTTTGATTAGAGTAAGGGAGGGCTGTGCAAGGTCACCAGCCTCACTTCCTCCTCCAGAGCCATCTGGGTCCAGTGACCATTATCAGGATGACTGGAGATGACCCAGGATGCAATAGGAGACCCTGGTCCTTTTAGTCTAAGGCCTTTTCATGTTCAGAACTTGTAGATCCAAATGAAGTTAATTCTGGTGCTGAAGAAAGAGTCCACCTGACAGAAGTAATGCCTGTTCAGTGAATAGGCCTCTTTAAGAAGTGAGTCAAGGGATGAGGGGCTGGGACTCAAAACCAGGCCTTCTGACTTAGACTAGTACTATTTCTGCTAAAGTCACATTGCCATGAATTTCTGGAAAATTGTGGGGTTTAGTCGCCATTTTGGAATTTGCTCCTAGAAAAGGGATGAAAATCTTTGGTTTAATGAGAAGAACACTTGTAGAAGGTGGAAGATCTGCTTTTTTAATTTACTTATTTTTGCTGCAGGTTTGTATGACTGGACATGATTTACTTAATTTTTCTGTAGATTATCTATAAGATGGGAATTATCACCTTCATAATATGCTTAGCACAGTGCCTGGCACATGGTAGGCACTTAATAAAAGCTATTTTCTTCCCCATCCTCCCCTTCCCTGCTCCACTTATACTTTGAGAGAAAATGAGATGGAAAACATCATTTTGCTAAAGTACCATAGATGATGAAGTAACATCAAAAATTTTTACAGCGTATTTCTCTGATAAAGGCCTCATTTCTTAAATATATAGGTAACTGAGTCAACATTTTAAAAATAACAGCCATTCCCCAGTTGATAAATTCAAAGGATATGAACAGGCATTTTTCAGAAGAAGAAATCAAAGCTATCTATAGTCATAGGAAAAAATGCTCTAAATCATTATTGATTAGAGAAAGGCAAATTAAAACAACTCTGAGGTACCACCTCACACCTATCAGATTGGCTACGAAACAAGACAGAAAAGGAAAATGAGAGTGAATGAGACAATGAATATGAAAATGCCCTAGGAGGAACAGTATTTTTTAGAAGTTCTAGGGATGGGGATTAACATTGTTAGTTTATTTATTTTCAATATGCAGATTTACAAATAATTTTATGTCATGCTCAGCATAATAAAATTTATTCCTCACAGAAGGCTGCTCGAAGGTCTTGAAACTTTGAATATAAAAATTGAGTTTAGTAATCCTCTCAGGTCAGAATGAAGAAAGTATGTGGCAAAAAAAAGAAAGTGAAGGTAGAAACAGAAATGATTGTTTCTTGAAAGACTGTTTCCAGGAGTCTTTTCCTTTTAAATGTTTTCCCTACAAAGACTACTTTTAAGTTATTCCCCACCACGAGCATAGTAAATAAAGATTTTGATGATCTGGCACAGCCTGTTGATAATACATGTGAAGTGTTGTGGTCTTTTTAAAAAAAACTTTATTGGAACCAGAAAACAGATGCCATAGTTCTTGCTATATTTTTAATTGTGAGGCATGGCTCTGGCAAATGATAACTGTAAATTGCAAATGGCTGTATAATTGATCAAGAAGACCTTGGAATTTATTTATTTATTTTTTGGCAAAGCAGTTGGGGTTAAGTGACTTCCAAGGTCACACAGCTAGTAAATGTGTCAAGTGTCTGAGGCCAGATTTGAACTCAGGTCCTCCTGACTCCAGGGCCAGTGCTCTACTCTCTCCGCCACCTAGCTGCCCCTGACCTTGGAATTTATAATAGAACATGGAAGACCTGTTTTCTGTTTTTTATTCTGTCTCTGGCTCACTCAGTGATATTAGGCAAATTTCCCCTTCATGATTATTTTTTCATTAACAGGAAATTAGAACAATAATTCTTATTTGTGTTTCAAATAGAAATGCAATAACAATTTCTGCTACATTTCTTTTTTTCCCCTGTAGAAGGTGGAATTTGATTTGATTTTAATTTGTTTTTAGTTTTCAACGTTCAATTCCATAAGATTTTGAGTTCTAAATTTTCTTTCCCTCCAACCCCACCCGCCTCCCCAAGATGGCGAGCAATCTATAGGCTCTACATATGCATATTAAACATATTTTCACATTAGTCATGTTGTATAGAAGAATTAGAACCAATAGGAAGAACCATAAGAAAGAAGAAACAAAACAAAACAAATTTAAAAAGAGCAATTATTATGCTTTGATCTGCATTCAGACTCCATAGTTCTTTTTCTGAATGTGGTTAGCATTTTCCATCACAAGTCTTTTGGAGTTGTCTTAGATCCTTGCATTACTGAGAAGAGCTAAGTCTTTGAAAGTTAGTCATTGCACAATGTGGCTGTAACTGTGTCCAGTGTTCTCCTAGTTCTACTGACTTCACTCAGCATCAGTTCATGTAAATCTTGCCAGGTTTTTCTGAAATCTGCCGGCTCATCGTTCTTTATAGCACAATAGTATTCCATTACATTCATACACCATAACTTGTTCCCATTCCCCGTTCCCCAACTGATGGGCATCCCCTCACTTTCCAGTTCTTGACCACAACAAAAAGAGCTGCTATCAATATTTTTGTACATGTGGGTCCTTTTCCGTTTTTATGATCTCTTTGGGATACAGCCCTAGAAGTGAAATTGCTGAGTCAAAGGGTATGCATAATTTTATAGCCCTTTGTGCTACCCAGAATGGTTGGATCAATTCACAACTCCACCAACAGTGCATTAGTGTTCCAGTTTTCCCACTTCTTCTCCAACATTTATCATTTTCCTGTTTTGTCATGTTAGCCAATCCGATAGGTATGATGTGGTGTATGAGGTTTTTTGTGCACTTTATAAATCTCAGAATCTTATAGTTGGAAGGGACCTCAGAGGTATTCTCATTAGACCTGTGTGAAAACAAGAATATTCCTCTAAAATACAGCTGAATGGTGATCATCAAGCCTTGTTTGAAGATCTGCTGTGAAGGGGAACCTGCTATCTCTGGGGCAGCCAGATATCTGGTTATTTGTTAGTTTTTCCTTGCTGGCCTAAATTGCCTTTTTTTTCTGTCTCTACCTATTGGTCCTAGATCTGCCTTCCAGGTTCAAGTAAAACAAGTCTTAATTTCTCTTTCATATTACAATTAAGGCTTTTTTGATTGTTGAAGACAACTATTATCTCTTTTCTACTTCCTAGTTTTTTTTCTAGGCTAAACAACTCAAGTTCCTCTAGTTTCTTCTTGTGATATGATCTTGAGGCTCTTCACCATCCTGGTTTCCCTTCAGTGGCCTCACCAGCTTAACAATACCCTTCCCAGGATAAATGAGGCAGATTAGAAAGATAGCAGTTCCTATGAAAATGATCTGGGGGTTTCGGTGGGCTGCAAGCTCAAAAGGAGTCATCCTTTTGATATGGCAGTCAAAAAAATTAATATGATTTTTGGCTACATTAAGAGAAACATTATGTCCAGTCATGGGCATGAGGCCATTCTGGATGTGAGTGTCGAGAATGAGGTAACTAGCTAAAGCCTTGCTCTTAAATCAAAATTTTCTTTTGGGACTCTTGCACAGTGGCCCTGTGAAGGATAGCTTTTTTTAATTTTAGGTCTTGTCAGGAATAGGCTAATTGATCATCAAAGTCATGGAGAAAAGTAAATAGCTTGTTGCAAAGTAGCTGCCAGAGACTGAGTTCTCAGAATAGAAAATAGGTATAATAATAGCAATAAGTTTTTATTGCAGTTCACCAATAAATTAATCACGATTGGGAGAATGAAATCAACCTAATATGTAGCAAGGTAGCTGTATTTACGGTGTTTTGGAACGTGATGGCAACATGCCGAGAAGCCTGTAGGGCCAGGGCTATGACACTTCTGTCACATTTGCTTAATAAGCAGATGGGTTAATATAGAAGGTATCAAATGAAGCCAGGGAAGGTTGCCTCTTAAGTCCCCTTTGAAAGGTGGTCAGGCCACAGATCCTGCTAGGGCTTAGGTATTGTTGGTGATAATTCTGTGCTTGGCACATAGTAACTATTTGATAAATGCTTGTTGACTGACTGTGGGTAATTAAAAATTGACTCCCATCAACATCATTGTAATCATATCAGAAGATGAAAGACAAATGAATAATGTATTGTGATTAATGATCAGCAGCTACCTAAGTAATGTCTATCAGTCAATAAACAGTAAGCACTTACTAAGGGCCTGGCACTGTGCTAAGTGCTAGAGATACAAAGATAGGGGAAAAAAAAGTCCTGGCTGTCAGCACGCATGAAGATAATCAATAGAAGGAGGCACTAAAATTGAGGGGAATTGGGAAAGTCTTCCTGTAGGAGGTAGGATTTTAGCTGAGATTTCAAGGAAGCCAAAGGAAAGATGAGGAGGGAGAGAATTCTAAGAATGGGGGATAGCCAGTGAAAAATTCATGGAGTTAGGAAAAGGAGTATCTTGTGCAAGGACCAACAAGGAGGCCAGTGTTCCTGGATTATAAAGTATATAGTGGGAGGTAAGAAGACTGTACAAAGAGAGCAGCGGAGAGAAGGCAGAGGAGGAGGGGAACAGGTTAAGAAGGGCTTTGAATTCCAAACAGAATTTTATATTGGATGTTGGAGGTGATAGGTAGCCCCTGGAGTTTATTGAATAGGAAGATCGCTTTGTCACCTGAGTAGTAGATGGACTGGAGCAGGGAGAGACTTGTAGTAGGGAGGCCAACCAGGAGGCCATAGTAATAGTCAAAGGGTTAGGTGAAAAGGTCCTGCCCAAGGGTGGTAGCAGTGTCAAAGGAGAAAATGGGGCATATGCTAGAGATGTTACAAAGTTAAATCGACAGATTTTGGCAACAGATTGGATATGAGGAATGAGAGGGAGTGAAGAGTCAAGGATGATATGTAGGTTGTGAGAATGGGTGACTGGGAGGATGATGGTAACCTCAGCAGTAATAGGGAAGTTTGGAGGAGGAAGGACTTAGGGGGCAAAGGTAATGAGTTCAAGATGTCTACAAGACATCTGGTTTGAGATGTCAGCAAAGAGCTTAGGTCTGGGTAAGTGGATTTGAGTATCATCAGCATAGAGATAAGTGAATCCCTAGGAGCTGATCAAGTGAAACAATACAGAGGGAGAAGACAAGGGGACCCAGGACAGAGCCCTGGTGGCACACCCACAGTTGCAGATGTGACCTCGATGAAGCTCCAACAAAAGAAAGAATCTGTCGATTTAAACTTTTGTTGTTCCTTATTTGAAGCATGTTTTCATAAGGTCATTTATAATTTTCAATTTTTCTATAGAAAATAATTTATATCCTTTTACCTTTTATTTATTGGAGCATTAATGACTTTTGATCTTATATATTTGTGCTAATTCCTTATTTCCTTGCTAACTACAAACATGCTTAGATTCCCCCTCGTATTTTCACCAGTCTTCACTAGCCTCTATTATTTCCTCAATTTATCATTCTGTATTATTTCTTTCAACAGTCATATTGCTTTAAAAAGCTGCCTTGTCTCTATTTTCTCCTCTCCTATTTCTCAATTCCTTGAAATGTAGTTTAAATCCCAGTGTAATGCAGTCTTGTCTGGATCTGGAGTCAGAGGACTTGGGTTCAAATTCTGGCTTTGCCACTGACTATATATGTATCTTTGGGCAAGTCATTTTACTTCCTTGGATCTCAGTTTCATCATCTGGAAAATGAGGATAGTGGACTAGAGAAACTTTGAGGTCCCTTTCAGTTCTAAATCTATTATCATTTAACTGAAACTTCTGTCTCAAAGGTCACCATTGATTCTTGATTACTGACTCCAATGACGTTTTCTTAGTCTTCATCCTTCTTGACCTCTCTGTAATATTTTTCACTGTTGACCATTCCTCCTTCTATACCCTCCCCCATTCCCCTGCATACTCCCCCTTCTTGTGTTTTTTTCCCTTCCCTCCCCCACATACTCTTTCCTTTCTGACAGTGCCCTGTTTTGGTGTTCTCTTCCTTGCAGTCTGACCAGTGGTCAAAGAAAGACCACTTTTCAGCATCATCATCCATGTCTTGCCCACTATGTATAAATATACCCCAGTTCTATGTCCTGGACCCTCTTCTCTCTTTACTTTTTGTAAAGCTTCCATTGGTTTCCATTGGTTCAGTATCATCTCTTTATGAATGACTCCCAAATCTGCTTATCTAGCCCTTATCTCTCTCCCCAATTCCAGATCTACATTACCAGAATGACTGCAGAACATCTCCACCTGAATTTCCCATAGGTATTTCAAACCAATCTAATACAGAATTCATTATCTTTCTCCATAAAACTACCTCTTCTCTCAGATTCCTGATTTCTGACAAGGACACTGCAGTCCCTCCTGTCACTCGGATTCACAGCCTTAGTCTTCTTCAACTCTTTGGCTCCTCACCTCCTCACAATTTAATCATTTGCCAGATCTTGTCATTTGTATGTACACACTGGGCCACTGCTCTAGTTCAGGCTTTCATTATCTCTTGTCTCAACTTAATTGTTCTTTTACTCTCTCCCCTCTCATGTGCCTACCAGATTGCTATTCCTAAAGCACAGGTCATTCTTCATGACCACATTATGCCCTTGCCCAAAAAGCCCCATTGGCTCCATATTCTCTCAAGGGAAAAGCACAAATGTCTCTTTGGAATTTAAAGCCTTTCACAATCTGGTGTGAACCTATTTTTCCAGGCTGATTACACATTACCATCACCACCACCTCCCTGCTCAACTATATGTAGGTAAACTTGACCTACTTGATGTTCCCTATGCATGACATCCCATCTACCACTTCACCATCTTTGCATAGGCTGTTCCTTCTGCCTGAAATGCTCTCCTGTCTCCCTTCTGCCTCTAGGAATTCTCTGAGTCTTTTCAGGCTCAGCTCAAGCGTTACTTCATACAAGAGGACTTCTCCCTCTCCTCTTAATTAATTACAGTTGTATACATTTTATATTTACTCTTCTGAATGTTGTATTTCCCTACTAGAATATAAATTCTTTGAGGTCAGGGACTGTTTCATTTTTGTCTTTCTATTCTTAGTGCCCAGTGCTGTGCCTGGTACATAGCAGGTATTGAATTCCTTATGTCTTGTAATCAAGCAAATGTTTATCAGTAATGGTTGATATAAAGATCCTTTCCATTGAACAATTTCTTTTCTAATTCTATCTGCCTTGATTTGTTTGGACAAAATATTTTTAATTTTGTGTAACCTAACCCATCTTTTTCAATTTTATGATTGCCTTTCTATTCCTTTGTTTGACTGAGAATTCTCTCCTCCAATTTTTTATGAAATTAAAAATTTATATTCAAGTCACGTATATATTTGGAGCTTATTGTGATATAGGTTCTGGTCTAAATCTAATTTTTATCTGACAAGTTGCAAAACTCATTTAAGTTGAAAACCATTAAAAAGCATAAATGTAGAAAGATTCTTCTTTAATATAATTAAAAGCTTTTATCCACAACCAGATTGGGCTTTGTATTTGGGCTTTTATTGGGTTTTATATTGGGCTTTTATTTGCAGTGGAGAAATACCAAAAAGTTTCTCAGTACAAATAATTATCAAAACCATTTGATAATGGTTTAAAAAATGAAAAAAAAATAGATCAGTGGAATAGACTATATAAAGAAACCAAAGCAATAAGAAACAGAAATCCATGTTTGAGAAACCCAAGAATGAAAGGTTCCTTAAGGACTGTTGGGAAAACCTTTACCTGCATTTCTGACCTCATCCCATAAGAACCACTTCCCTTACCCAAGTGTTGAAAAGAGATTAGATTATGTTTTAAAATGTCAGGATACTTAATTTAATTGTTGTTTTTTAAAATGTGCCCTTCCTCTAGGAATTTGGTTGTCATCCATTTTCTTTAATGGAAGCTAACTTTGTTTCTTCTCCTTTACTTTTCTTAAAGGGCTTAAAGGAGCCAGCCCCATTTTCAGATGAAATTGAAATTGACTACAGTAAGCCCTATGTCAGAGTAACTATGGACGAGGCCAGGAGAGGGACTCCTTGTAAGTAAATTTCATATTAAGCATGTTTTCTTATTCTTGTTCATTTGTCTGCATTTCCTGGTATTTACAAAACATTCATCTGCATGGTGTAAACTAGCATAATAGTTACTGCCCTGAAGTTTACATCTCACGTTGGAGTAGGTTCTCCTCTCGTCTGTCTTGCCACCGATTTGGAATACCACATTCCACTCTGATTTTCCATTCACTTACTTTTCTTTTTCAATTGTACTTTCCCCCCAGATTGTTGACTAAGGCAGAAAAGGTTATACACTGAAATGGGTAGCAATCCACCAATCTGAAGAAATGTTTACTAGCCCACAGATTCATCCCCATTGCTCTCAATGACACATTACTTTTCTTTCCACAACCTAGGCTCAGAATTTGGCAGTGGAGAAGTTAGCTGACTGATTAATTGCTGTTAGCAACATTTCATTGCTGACTACTTTTGATTTCACTCCTGCAGCTTCTCACGTCTCCTCTCCATTCCTTCTATCACCGCCCTAGTCTAAGTCCACCTTGTCTCATTCCTAAGCAGTTGCAACACTTTGCTTACCAATTTTCCCATGCCCCATCTTGTTCCACTTCAGTTCCTCATACCACTGTCAGTTTCATCTTCTTTAGACAGACGTTTAATCATCCCAGATGACTCCTCCAAACTCTTTGGTGGGTGTATTACATATTGATTGAAGTCCAGAAACCTGGCATGTGTCCTAGCCTTCATCCTCACTCTTATAATTCTTTCCTTCTTTTACTCTACTCAGTCTAGGAAGGAACCAGTTCTAGACTTCAGGCATCAGTGAAACAAGCATTTCTTCTTCCTGGAATCAATCTCTTCAATCCAGGGCTTTCCTCTTTTATTGTTTTCTAAACTTTCCTTATCATCAAACTTCAGCTTGAGCCACTGTGCCTCCTGGTCCCTGTGTACCTTAAGAATCCACCTAATCCTTGGAGAAGGGAAGAGGGTAGGGGTGAAGAGAGAGCTGCTAATTCAATCCTTAATTACTTTTTTAAAAAAATCCTTAATTACTTCTTATTCTTCTGCTGCTGCCACTGTGTTTTCACGTCACATTCTGGCATCTATTTTTCCCATTTCACCTTTTGCCATGGCTGTTACACATTTGAGATGAGATGATCTTTTTTCCTGAAATTTATTTACAAAGAAAAAGAATATGAAAATTCAGAAACAATGTACCTGTGTAATTCATATCCACTAAGTTACCAGGTCCAGTCAATTCTATCTCAGAAATGTCTTCATTGCTATGATCATGATATGAGTAGAGATAGAGGGTAGGTGTCCATGAATATTTTCAGATATAATATATCTCGGTAAGGTTATTGGAAGTACAAATAAAACAAATCAACATAGTTCTGGGCTGGGTGATGCTACATTTCCCAAGTTATATTATTTAGATACAGTTCCCTAGGACTGGCTTGGTCTATCTTGACTTTACATATGGAGTATTTGAATCCTTCTTGTCCTTGTGATGAGGATAGGAGAGGGGCATCTCCTCCTAGAGAATTGACTTTGGAGCTTACTTAGTGGGACACGAATGGAACCCTTTCACTTGTACAACTTATGGCTCATTTGAAACCAATCTGGAAGCCTTTTGATGGCAGAGCAGGTCCTTTGTTCACGTTACTGTAGTACTCCCCTACTATTAAAGGGAATACAGAAAAATAGAAAATAGGTGCAGTGTTCCCAAAACCTTAAAAATCTGTTCAGCCCCAAAGTTCACAGAAAGACACATCTACTTTCTTTACAAGGCCAAATTGTATTGGGCACTATCCTGTGAGCGTGTTCTGTACTTTTCTGCCTCTTAGGAGGATGTCACTTTTCAGTTGGTCTCTAAAAGATAGGTAGGAATTCAGGGAGTAGAAAGAGTAGGAAGGAAGGAGGGCATTTCAAGAATTGGGAACAGCTGGGGGACTTGTCTTGTGCAGGGGCATGAATGCTGAACAAATTAGTTTGAAGTAAGCAGTAGTGAGCTACTGAAGATGTTTTATTCAGAAGGGTAATTGACCACATCAGTGCCTAAGAAAGATTTTCCTGGCATCAGTATATAAAACCAATTAGAATGTAGGAAAATCTGAAAGGAGGTTAGGGCATTAGTCAGTTAATCACCAACCTTCTGCTAGACACCTACTATGTATTAGATCGTAAAGGCCAGGCAGACAAAGACAAGAATGAATTTGAATTCGATTCCTTTAAGGAACATCTGTTCCTTTGGGGAGGTGACATGTACACTTATAAATATATACAAAATAAAGTTCATGCAGGTGATCATGAGAGCTCGTGCCAGAAAAGAGATGTTTGAAAGAAGGAGGAATGAGGGGACTAATTAGAGAGATATTACAGAGCTGGAATTGATAGGAGTTGGTAATTGATTAGCTAGGAGAGGGGATAGAGATGGAAGCATCAAAGATAAACTAGAAGTTACAAATATAGAAATGCTGATGAATGGTGATCAAACAGTGGTAGTGAAGTCAAAAAAAGGAGCAGGTTGAGGGAGAATGATAACAAACCCAGTTCCAATGTGAGGTGTGGATTCGGAGCTCAAAGGGCCAGGCCTGGGAATCATCTGCATAAAGATGTCAATTGAAGATATGAGAGTGAATGAGATTGCCAAAGAAGAGACCACTGAGAGAGAAGAGGGTCAAGGATAGACCCTGGAGAAATATCCCTACTAAAGGACTGAGAAGAAAATTAAGAATCAACAGAGATAGAGGGAAGAAATAGAGAGGTAGGAGGAAAATTGAGAGTGCAGTAGTATTGAAACCTCAGGAGATGAGAGTATTAAGGAGAGATATCTAGTCAGATAATATCAGAGATGCAAAGAGACAAGAGGGTAAGGATTAATAAATGGCCATTGGGTTTGGTTATTTGGTCATTGATATTAGAGAGCATTAGAATGGTGGGAATTTGATTAAAAGGGATAAGATTGGAGAGCAGTTTGGAACTATGCCCAAAGGGCTATAGATATGTTCATACCCTTTGACCCAGCAATACCACTTCTAGGGTTGTATCCCAAAGAAATCACACAAGCGGGAAAAGGACCCATATGTACAAGGATATTTATAGCAGCTCTTTTTGTGGTAGCCAAGAATTGGAAATCAAAGGGATGCCCATCAATTGGGGAATGGCTGAACAAGCTGTGGTATATGAAGGTGATGGAATACTATTGTGCCATAAGAAATGGGGATGATGCAGACTTCGTAACAATCTGGAAAAACCTACATGACATAATGCTGAGTGAGCGGAGCAGAGCCAGGAGAATGTTGTGCACAGCCACAGATATATGGATTCCGTGAGGACCAACCCTGACGTACTGCGCTCTTCTTAGCAACCTAAGGTACAAGAACAACTCCAGGGGACTCACGATGGAGAATGCTATCTTCATCCAGAGAAAGAACTGTGAAGTTTGAATACAGATCGAGGTGCACTACATGCTCGCCTTTTTTGCTTCTCTTTTGTTTTTGTTTTTGGGTTGTTTTTTTTTTTTGGTTCTGTTTTTTCTTTCTCATGATTCATTCCATTGGTCATAATTCTTCTCCACAACTTGACTAGTGCATAAATTAATTCAATGCGAAGTTATACATGATAGTTATATGAGATTCCATGCCATCTTGGGGAGGGAGGGGTGAGGGAGGGGAGAAAATCTGGAACTCAAAACTATGTAGAACCGTGTGTGGCAAACTAAAAATAAATAAATAAATTAAGAAAAAAAAAGGGATAAGATGAAAATAGCTGAACAGAATAGAAGGGTCAGGGGACAAATTATTTAGGTTTGGGTAGACCTGAATATGTTTGTAGATAGGTAGAATAGAGCAAGAGAAAGTTTGAAGATGCGTAAAACAGAGGAGCTGATTGCTAGATCAGAATCCTTCAGGAGTGTAGGAGGCAGGGAATCAAGAGTATTGGTTAGGGGGAGTAGGTGTGGTGATTAGTAGAAATGGTTCTTCTGGGACTTGAAGGAAGGAGGAGAGAGTAATGATTCTCAGAAGGTGGGAGAAATGGAGAGGAAGAGCTGAATGAGGTTGTTGGATGTCCTCAATCTCTCAATTTTGTTTGAGACTAACCCCTATCCCCGAAGTGTTGTAGACTGTGGTGTGTTCATTATTAAGAAGAAATTAGAAAAGGTTGGAGAAATTGCTGTGGGGAAATGTGATGAGTCCATAAGGGTAGTCAGTAAGGATGAAGTAGAATTATCAAGAAGTGTCAAGTGCCCCCACAGAAAGCATATAGGAAAACAGGGATGTGTCATTATATCAGTTGTCATACACAATAAGGGTAAAGAGTAGGTTTATATTAAGACAGAAGGACGAAGGGAAGGAAAGAAAGGAAGTGGTGTGATGGCGGTTAAGAGTGTAATTTTAAAAAAATAGAAAAAAAAAACAAAAAAAAATTTTTTTAAAAAGTATAATTTTAAAGTTCTGGATCCTGAAGTTGGTATAATTTTTTAAATAATATTTTTCTCTGATTACATATAGAGAATTACATATTGAGAATTCTTTTTTTTTTTAAAGTTTTGAGTTTCAAATTCTATTCTTCCCTTCCTCCCATTCCTCTCTTCTCCCTGAGGTGGTAAGCAGTTTGATATAGGTTATACGTGTGCAGTCCTGTAAAACACATTTTCATGTTAGTCATTTTGTGCAAGAAAACTTGAACCAGGAAAAAAAAACAAAAGAAGGAACAAAAATGGCCTTACTAGCTGTGTGACCCTAGATGGGTCACTTAATCTGTTTGCTTCAGAAGGAAATGACAAACCACTCCAGTATCTTTGCTAAGAAAACCCCAAATGGGGTTATGAAAAGTTGGACAACTGAAAAATGATGGAACACCTAAAGACATGGTAGTTTGAGAGAGAGGGCACCAATTTATCTGTGTCCTCCTATAAGTTTGTCTCAAGGGGCTCACCAAATGTGCTGGAAGCCTTGATTTCTCCTGTCATCAAAGGGTACCCAGTGGATTGCTCTGGCAGTCCACTTTTCATCCCTTCCCCTCACCCACATTGCCAGCTGATCTTTACCAATTTTCCTATCATATATTTCCTTGAAGATAACTTTCCTGACCTTTGGAGCACTTCATTAGTTATATGTCATAACCTACTCATACTCACCATCTGCCTTTCCATTGCCTTCTGTATGTTATTCATTTTTAATTCTTTGGGAAACTGTGGTGGTTAGACTGTCTTTGATGGAGAAAATGGTTTGTTATAATATTTTTTACAGATTTTTTATTTTTTTCTTCCTTTTGTTGTGTTTTCACTTTCTTCCTTAAATGCCTTTGGGGTGACTTGTCTTGCCAACTTTTCTTTAAACTTTCATTTTAAGTAATTTTACTTGCCACTTCATCTCTGCTTTATGAGACAGTACTGATCATAATCATCTTATGCTTCTCTGACTTCATATTCATATTTCCTCTAGCACATTATATCATCTAGAACAGAATTTATTACATTCATGTAACACAGTTTGCTTTGTTTCCAGTTCTTTGTTACACCTAAAAAGTGCTGCTATGAATATTTTTGCATATATGGGACCTTTCTCCCATTGACGTCCTTGTGGTACATGCTTAGTAGTGAGACCTCTGAGTCAAAAGATATAGACACTTTAGTCAGTTTATTTGTATAATTGCAAACTGCTTTCCAGAATGGTTGTACTAATTTGTAGTTCCACCACCCATGAGTAAGTATGCCTGTCTTTCTGTAACACCTCCAGTATTGACCATTTTCGTCTTTTGTCATCTGTGCCAGTTTACTAGCTATGAGGTAAATGTTCATTTCTCTTATTAGTGATGATTTGGAATAATTTTTTCATATGTTAATCGTTTACAATTCTTCTTTCAAGAACTGTTTAATTGATCCATTAAGGAACGTTCTTAGCTTTTAGGGGGTATATATCAGAAAAATTTGTTTCATTTTATTTTAGGCAGTGCTGGCATCTTTATTATATTATGTGGTATAGCTCAACTATGAACAATTAACATTTCTGTAGTTATTTAGGTCTGTCTTATTTCTATAAAGAATGTTTTGTTCTTTGGTATGCCTTGGTGTAATAACAATTCAGGTAGCAGCTACTGTGGGGTGTAAGACCCAATAAGACCAGCAACAAGAGCTGCCAGCACAGGTTCTTTTGATCTACTTTACTAAGGAAAGTAACTTTAAGGGGTTAACAGTCTCACTTTAATCCAACATACAGATATCATTCACTTAGTTCAGGAGGAAAAGCCAGCACCCTGAACTTTAGAATAAATACAAATAAATTACAAACTTCAACAGACAGACCTTGTCTGATTCAAATTTCAATTGATAGTTACCAGGGTTTAACAAAGCCCCAACATCTGGGTTTACAAGCTGGGAGGAGGCTCTTAACAGAGGCTGCCCAGAGTCTCTTCAAGTCACACGACACTCTTCAGTGAATGAGAGCCCCAAGGGAAAACGCCAGCCTCTGAGTTTATATATCTTGTTCAGGGTTAAAGGGCATTGCAGTGTGACTCAAACCCACATGACCTAAAAGCGGCACAAACATGCAACTCAAACCCATGTGGCCTTAAAGTCTCTGGCATCACAAACATGTGACTCAAACCCATGCAAACCAGGCTTTCCCTTGAGGCAAGGAGGTCATCAAAGACTCCTGATCAAATCAAAGAAACAAAGGCCAGACTCTTCAGGGGCACCTGATTAAATAAGTACTAAAAGAGAAAACAGTAAAAGAAAGTCCCACCTTAATTACAGATAGCACTTGGTAGGTACAGTCACAGATCTTTCGTAATTCCGTAGTTATTTTATTTGATTTTTATTTCTTTTTTAAAGCACAGAGACTTTTAAATTCTTTATACCTTTCTTCAGATCCAGGTTTTTCTTTCCATAATCCCTCGCCCATCCATTGAGAAGTCAAGAAAAACAAAAGCCATTACACATATGTATAGTTTTGCAAAACTGATGTCTCCATTAGTCATGTATCTCCTCCCTCCCCCCCCAAAAAAAAGAAAGGAAGAGAAAAAATGTGCTTCAATTTGTACTCTGCATCCATTAGTTTTCTATTTGGAGCTGGACAGCATATTTCATCCTGAGTCCTTTGGAACTGTGGTGGATCATTATGTTGATCAGAGCAAAGTCTGTCTTTACAGTATTGCTGTTAACTGTTAAGATTCTTTTCTTTGCTTGCTTCATTTTGCATCAGTACATACAGGTTTTGCCAGGTTTTTTCTGAAATTATCTCTTTCATTATTTCTTACAGCACGATAGTATTCCATTGCATTCATATACCATAACTTGTTCAGCCATTCCCCCAAGTGATGGGCATCTCTTGGGCTTCCAATTCTTTGCCACCACAAAAAGAGCTGCTATAAATATTTTTGTACATATGGGTCCTTTTCCTCTTTCTTTGATCTCTTTAGTGTATAGATCTAGTTGGATTATGGCTGGGTCAAAGAATTTGCATGATTAAATAGTTTTTTGGGCATAGTTCCAAATTACCTTGCAGAATGATTAGTCTAGTTCATAGTTCTACCAAAAGTGCATTAACGCATTTATTTTCCCGTAGCCCCTCTTCATTTTAATGAGAATTTGTACTGAGAGTGTCCCAGCAGCAGTGGGTGTAGAACTGGACCTCTAGACCTCAGTCTGTGGTACTAGAGAGATTGGTGGGTTATTATTCAACACAGGGAATAGTTAAAACTCTTAATCCTGAATCTACCAGGGGGTGAGGAGAAGCTTTTCTTATACATAGGTCAGCACATGTGCTTGTCCACTCCATTCTAATTTAAGACTAGTAAATTATTATAAATATGAATGCTTCATATTTATTTATCTCACATGAAGAGACACAAAAGAACTGTTACAATAGAGGGGAGGATGGGAGGGTGGATGGTGGGCATTGCTTGAACCTTACTCTCATTTGAATTGGCCCAAAGAGGGAATAACATACACAGTCAGTTGGTATAGAAATCTATCTTATCCTGCAGGGAAGTAGGAGGAGAGAAGGGGCTAAGTGAGGGGGTAGGGATTGACAGAAGGTAGGGAGGATTAGAGGAGGTCAGAAGCAAAACACTGGTGAAAAGGGAAAGTGTGAAAGGAGAGAGAAGAACAAACGGGAGAAAAAGTAGGATGGAGAGAAATACACAATTAGTAATCATAAATAACTGTGAATGTGAATGGGGTGAATAGCAGAGTGGATCAAAAACCAGAATCCTATAATATGTTGTTTACAAGAAACACACTTGAAACAGAGAGAGAAATATACACAGAGTAAAGGTAAGGGGCTGGAGCAGAATATATTATGCTTTAGCTGAAGTAAAAAAAAGCAGGGGTAGCAATCATGATCTCAGACAAAGCAAAAGCAAAAATTGGTCTAATTGAAAGAGATAAGGAAGAAAACTACATCTTGCTAAAAGGTGCCATAGACAATGAAGTAATATCAACCCTAAGCATATATACTCCAAATGGTATAGTATCCAGATTCTTAAAGGAGAAGTTAAGTGAGTTAAAGGAGGAAATAGACAGCAAAACTATACTAGTGGGGGACTTCACCAGTCCCCTTTCAGAACTAGATAAATCCAACCAAAAAACAAACAAGGAAGAAGTTAAGGAAGTGAATAGAATTTTATTAAAGTTGGATATGACAAACCTGGAGAAAATTGAATGGGAATAGAAAATACGATACCTTTTTCTTGGCATTATATGGCACTTACACAAAAATTGACCATGTATTAAAGCATAAAAACCTAAAATCAAATATAGGAAGGTAGAGATATTAAATGCATCCTTGTTGGATCATAATGTAATAAAAATTCCATTCAACAAAGGGCAGTGGGAAGATAGATTAAAAATTAATTGTAAACTAACAATCTAATCCTCAAAAATAAATGGGTCAAAGAATAAATCATAGAAATAATCAATTTTATTAAAGAGAATGACAACAATGAGACAACATACCAAAATTTATGGGATTCAGCCAAAGCAGCATTTATTTATTAATATATTTCTTTATTTATTTTTCTAAATTCTTACATCAGTTAAATGGAGAAAGAGCAGATCAATGAATTGGGCATGCAACTAAAAAAAAAAAAGACTAGGAAAAGAACAAATTTAAAATCCTGAAAACCAAAGGTGCAATTAATAAAATTGAAAGTAAGAAGACTATTGCGCTGATAAATAAAACTAGGAGCTGGTTTTATGAAAAAACAAATAAGACAGATAATCCTTTGGTTAATTTGATTAAAAAAAAAGAAAAGCAAAATACCAGTATCAAAAATGAAAAAGGTGAACTCACCACCAATGAAAGGGAAATTAAAGCAATCATTAGGAAATATTTTGCCCAGTTATATGCCAGTAATCTGGCAATCTGAATAAAATCAATGAATATATAAAATATAAATTGCCCAGATTAACAAAATAATCTCTTCTTAGAAAAAGAAATAGAACATCAGTGAACTGCCTAAGAAACTGCCCCCCGCCCCCAGCAGATAGGTTCATAAGTGAATTCTACCAAACATTTAAAGAAAAGTTAATTCCAATGCTACACAAACTATTTGGAAAAATAGGTGAACGAATCCTACAAATTCCTTTTATGACACAAATATGGTGCTGATACCTAAACCAGGAAGAGTAAAGACAGAAAGAAAATTCTAGACCAATTTCCCTAATGAATGTTGATGTAAAAATTTTAGATAAAATACTAGCAAGGTGATTATTGCAATATATCACAAGGATCATACACTATGACCAGGTGGGATTTATAGCAGGAATTCAGGGTTGATTCAATATTAGAAAAACTATCAGCATAAGTGACCATAACAAAACTAACAGAAATCATATGATTATCTCAATAGATACAGAAAAAGCTTTTGATAAAGTACAGCACCCATTCCTATTAAAAACAGTAGAGGCATAGGAATAAAGGGAACTTTCCTTAAAATGATAAGTAGCATCTATCTAAAACCATCAGCAAGCATTATCTTCAATGGAGATAAGCTAGAAGCCTTCCCAATAAGATCACCACTATTATTCATTATTGTAGTAGAATAGCAATAAGAGAAGAAAAAGATTGAAAGAATGAGAATAGGTGTGAAGAAACAAAACTTTCAATCTTTGAAGATGATATGGTGATATACTTGGAGAATCCTTGAGAATCCACTAAAAATTAGTTGAAATGATTAACAACTTTAGCAAAGTTGTAGGATATAAAATAAAACCACACAAATCATCAGTATTTCTATATATATTACCAACAAAGCGCAGCAGTAAGAAATAAAAAGAGAAATTCCATTTAAAATAACTGTAGACCATATAAAATACTTGGGAGTCTACCTGCCAAGACAAGTCCAGAATCTATGTGAATACAACTACAAAACACTTAACACAGATAAAATCAGTTCAAAACAATTGGAAAAATATCATTTGCTCATGGGTAGGCTAAACCAATATAATAAAAATGACAATTCTGCCTAAACTAATTCACTTATTAAGTGCCACACCAATTAGACTACCAAAAAATTATTTTATAGAGCTAGAAAAAACATCATTCATCTGGAAAAATGAAAGGGTCAAGTATATCAGGGGAGTTAATGAAAAAAAAAATGCTAAGGAAAGTATCCTAGCAGTACCAGATCTAAAACTATATTATAAAACAGTAATCATCAAAACTGTCTGGTACTGACTAAGAAATAGGAGTGGTGGATCGGTGGAATAGATTAGGTACATAAGACACCATAAATGACCATAGTACCCTAATGTTTGATTAGCCCAAAGACCCCAACCTCTGGGTTAAGAACTCAACTATTTGACAAAAACTACTGAGAAAACTAGGTATAGACTAACATCTTACACAGTGTACCTACCAAGATAAGGTCAAACTGGGTCCATGATTTAGACATAAAGGGTAATACAAGCAGATTGGGAGAGCAAAGAGTAGTTTACTTGTCAGATCTATAGAGAAGGGAAGACTTTATGACTAAACAAGAGATAGAGAGCATTATAAAATGTACAATAGATAATTTTGATTATATTAAATTAGAAAGATTTTTACACAAACAAAACCAGTACAACCAAGATTAGAAGCAAAGCAGAAAGCTGGGAAACAATCTTTATAGCAGGTGTCTCTGATAAAGGCCTCACTTCTCAAATATATAGAGACCTGAGTCAAATTCATAAGAATCTAAGGCATTCCCCAGTTGATAAATGGTCAAAGGTTACGAACAGGCAGTTTTCAAAGTAGTCGGAGCTATCTATAATCGTATGAAAAAATGCTCTAAATCACTGTTGATTAGAGAAATACAAATTAAAATAACTCTTGAGGTACCACCTCAAACCTGTCAGATTGGCTAATATGACAGAAAAAGAAAATGATACCTGTTGGAGGAGATGAGGGAAAATCAGGACACTAATGTGTTATTGATGGAGTTGTGAACCTGATCTGTAGATCATTCTGTAGAGCAATCTGGAACTGTGCCCAAAGGCCAACCAAACTGTTCATACCCTTGGATTCAGCAATACCACTACTAGGTCGGTATCCCAAAGAGATCATAAAAAAGGGAAAAGGATCTACATGCACAAAAATACTTTAGCAGTTGTTTTTGTGGTGGCCAAAAATTGGAAATTGAGGGGATTCCCATCAGTTGAGGAATGGCTGAACATGCTGAGGTACATGATTGTAATGGAACACTGATATGCAAGAAGAAATGATGAGCAGGAGGATTTTAAAAAAGCCCCAAAACACGAACTGTTGCAAAGTGCAGTAAGCAGAACCTGTAGAACATTGCACACAGTAACAGCAGCCTTGTGTGATGATCAGCTAGGAATGACTTAGCTCTTCTCAGCTACACAGTGATCCAAGACAACTACAAAAGATTCATGATGGAAAATACTGTCCACATCCAGAGAAAGAACTGATGAACCCTGAATGCTGATCAAAGCATACTATTTGGGGGTGGGGTGGGATTTTTTTCCCTTTTGGTCTGTTTCTTCTTTCACTATATGACTGTATATGTGGATGTATGTTTTACATGATTGCACATATATAATCTATACCTAATTGCTTACCGTTTTAAGAAGATGGGAGGGGAGAAATAGAAGAAGAAAAATTTAGAACTCAAAATTTTGTAAAAATGAATGCTAAAAATTGTCTTTACATATAATTGGAAAAAATGCTATTTTAAAAAGTAGTAAATTATTATAAATATGAATGCTTCATAATGTCAGTGTTATAGCACCTATGGGACAGTATGTTGAAAGGTGGCTGGCATCTGAGTCTTGACAAAAGGACAGACTCCACATAGTGCTTTACTTTTGCCAAATAGCTCAACTCTGTGTTTAAGGTTTCCTTCTGTGATGTGATAGTTTCTGGTTACTTGTAATCGTTTGATCTGCAGAGTACTTAATATGAGTTAGTGTGGCTTAATAAATTATCTCATGGACAGGATCATAACAAACCTAGATTAGAAACACAGTTACTGTAACATTGTAAGAGGGAGTCAAATTCCAAAATGCCAACAGACATTTAGTTCAAGGGTCAAATTTAGTCATGTGATAAGGGATTCAGTTGCAGGCAGCCAGCACTTGACATTTCTGTACAGGAGAGTTCTGAGTTCTCCACTGTGCCCAACCCTGAACAAAGTATTGTTATTACCAAACATAACTGTGTAAACTTAATTGTGGACCATTTTTGGTGAAATAAAGTCAAAAATAAATGGAATATTCCCAAGCGCCAGATCATTTAACTCAACAAAGTCTGTAAAAATTATTCGTTACCCCCTTCAGCCTTAGTGAGTGATGAGCACACTTTCCTATTTAGTATAAATACTTACCCTACCAAACTAAATATCTGAATTCATAGTTCATTTCATCAGAAATGTGACAGTTCTTGTTGTGATGCTGTGGTTCCAATAGTGACAGGTATCATTGATATTTCTGGGACTAGAACTGTGACCTTCTATCTGAGACCAGTGCTCTTTATATTATACCATTCAGTTTCCCTTCAACAGATATTTTCCAGTCTTTTGGTTTTAGGTCACCTTTTTTTCCTTTTAGAGTTTGCATTTTCAATAAATTTAAATGTAACAAGCATCTATTTATTATATGTTTACACTGTGCTAGATGCTAGTGGAGATACAGAGATAAGTAAAATATAGTCTCTACTCTTAAAGAAATTATAGTTAAATAGGGGGGATAGGTCATACACAATTTGCCATCACACATGATGTTATAAATTCTGTGTGCATTTGAAATACAGAGTAAGTAATTGCAAGGATTCTTTAGTGTGAAAGGTCATTTATTGAGAAAGGCTTTAATGTAGAAGATGTCATTTAGCTGGATCCTGTGATCATAGATTTAGAGCTAGAAGCAAGCTTAGAGGCCTCAGCATTTTACAGATAAGGGAATAGCAGCCTAGAAGGAGGAGGTATCTTTCCAGAGGTCACATGGGTTATTTAAAGTAGCACAGTTTGAACCCAGGTCCTCTGACTCCAAACCCAGGACCTCTGGAAGGAACTTGAAGGACATAGGTAGTATAAAAGTACAGAAGATGAGAGGTATAGTGGAAAACCTTTGGAAAAATAACTAGAGCTTAAGCCTGAAAATAAACAGTAACAAGGCTTAAGGCTACTAAAGTTTCTATTTGTCATGGTTCAAGTCAATGTTTTTTCTCTCTCTATTGTTTATTTTTCTGATTTGTCAAGTGACTAAATTCTGTGTAAGAAAATCAATGGCAAAAATGATACCTGGTGAATTTTGAACTTGTGCTTGGTGTAGAGAAGAATGTTCCTCAGGCTTTCATAGGGAGGTTTAATGGTACAATATCAGAGTTAGGTGGATGCAATCTAGCAAACGTAGATGGAGCCAGAGAGAAAATAAACACGTGACCATTTTAGGCCTACTGTGTACCTGGTACTGTCACAAAAAGTGACAAAAAGAAGTCCCTTTCCTCAAGGAATTCATAATATGCAAACAAAATTCATACAAAGCAAGTTATATTCAGGATAAATAAGAATTAATAGAGTGAAGGAAGGCACTGGAATTAAGAGGGGTTGGGAAAGGATTTACTGTAGAAGGTAGGATTTTAGTTGGCATTTAAAGGAAGCCAAGAAGCCACTTCCCTTGGAAAGTAGAAATTTTTAAAAAATCAGCAAGTGGATTTTGACTTTTTGAGCAGAGAGGATAAAAGAGGGAGAGGGGGAGGGAAGAGGAGAGCACACCAGGTCTGATAAAAACAAAATATGTTGATGAGGATAATTTGAGGAAATATACAAAGAGGTAAAGGAATTTGAAATTGAGGATAGTTCTGCATGAGACATCTAGTCTTTATTAATACCTACCTTGTAAAAAGCTTAAGGAAGAGGCCATGAGTTTCTTCTAGGTCTAGTTCTTGGTTCCCTGTATAGGCTTCTGAGAGCAATTATAACTAGCTCAATCATTGATTTATTCAACTGTGTATCATGTATGGTGTTAGGCACTGGGGATACAAGTACAAAGATGAAACAGTCCCTTCTTTCATTCTAGTGGGAAAGGCAATAAGTATAGATATATGTACATATATCAGAAATGTAATGTGAATTAATACTAATATATACAAGGTGGTTGTGGAGATAGGAATAGCAAGATTTGTGAATTGATTCAATGTATGGTGTTGAGGAGTCAAAGACAGTGAATGCTGAGATTCTGAACCTGGGACCTGAAAGGATGGTGGTACCTTCAGCAGAAATAAGTAAGTTTGGAGAGGAAAAAGATGAAATATGTTATAGACATGTTGAGTTTCAGATGTTTCTAGAACACCTTTTTTTTTTTTAAATTTTAGTCTACAGCACTCAGCACTCAGTTCCACAAGTTTTTGAGTTCCAAATTTTCTCTCCCTCCCTTTCCTCCCCTTCCCCCACTAAGATGTCATGTAATCCGATACAGGTTCTACATATACCTTCGCATTAAACTTATTTACATAATAGTCAAGTTGTAAAGAAGAATTATAACTAATGGAATGAATCATGAGAAAGAAGAAATGAAACCAAAAAGAAGGGAAAAAAAAGAAGAAAGCAAATAGTTTGCTTCAATCTACATTCAGACTCCATAATTCTTTTTCTGGATGTGCATAGCTCTTTCCATCATGAGTCTTTTGAAGCTGTCTTTGAACCTCGTATTGATGAGAAGGGTCAAGTCTATCAAAGTTAGTCCTTACAGGTACCATGTGTCTGTAATCATGTATTATGTTCTCCTGGTTCTGCTCCCATCACTCAGCATCAGTTCATATATGTCTTTCCAGGTTTTAATGAAGTCTGTCTCCTCCTCATTTCTTATAGCACAATAGTATTCCATTACATTCACATACCACAATTTGTTTAGCCATTCCCTTTGCCACCACAAAAAGAGCTCTATAAATATTTTTGTGCATACTGGTCCATTTCCCACTTGTGTGATCTCTTTGGGATACAGTCCTAGAAGTGGTATCGCTAGGTCAAAGGGTATGCACATTTTTATAGCCCTTTGGGCATAGTTCTAGAACATCTTTTTTTGTTAAATAAATTTTTCATGAAATGAAAATAGCCTTTTCCTCCTTATCCGCTAGCCTCTCCCCGACCCCCAAAAGAAAAACAAAACCTGTGTTACAGACATACATAGTTAAACAAAACTAATTCCCATATTGGCCATGTCCAAGAAAAAATGCCTGTTTGCACCCCGAGTCTATCACTGTCAAGAAGTGGCATCAGGTTTCATCTACCATGAGCCCGCTGCCATCCTGGTTAAGTCAGTTAATTGATTAGCATTCCTAAATCTTTCAAAATTATTTGTCCTTACAGTGTTATTGTTATTGTATAAATTGTTCCTGCACATATATTTGGGATTGTCAGACTCCAGTTAGCACTTGGTGATGCAGGATAAAAATTCAGAGGAGAAACTAGGACTGCAAGTCATTTATTATTATGATAATAACCATAAATAATAACTAACATTTCTATAGTGCTATAAGGTTTACAAAGTGCTTTATAAATATATTTATCCTCACAACATCCTTGGGAAGTTGTTTCATTTCCATTTTGAAGTTAGGCCTAGGGTTACATAGTATTCAAAACTGGATTAGAACTCAGATCTGGACTCCAGGTCTGATGCTTTATCTATAGCACCACCTAGCTGCCAAAGTCATATTTCTAAGATTTTAGTTAAACCCATACATACTGGGGAGTGTAGAGGGAAAAGAGAAGAGGGCCTAGGACAGAACCTTGAGAAAAACTCACAATACCCACAATGAGGGAGAATGATATAGATCCAGCAAAAGAGACTGAGAAGGAGCAATCAGGGGAAACCTATTTGTATTATCAGGTAGATTTGACAAGGGCTTGAGGTTAAAGTGAATTAAATTTTAGATTAATTCTGACTAGTTTTGGTATATTGTGGCCTAAAAACTGGGACAAAATAACTTGAAGGAAGTTCTTTAAAAAAACAAAGAAACCAAAACACCTTTTTATTGCTGCTTTTTTGTCTTTAATTCCAAATTGTTCTCCAGAAGGATTGGACCAATTCACAGCTTCCTGAGCTGGGCCTTTGTGTGCCTTTCTTCCAAAACCTTTCTACACTTACCATTTTCATCTTTTGTCATCTTTGTCAATCTGATGGGTATGAGGCGAAAATTCAGAGTTGTTTTAACTTACATTTCTCTTATTGTTAGTGGTTTGTAACTTTTTCATATGGCTGTTTATGGCTTGCATTCTTACTTTTAAAAATTGGCAAAGAAATTTACTATTGGCAAAGCTGTGAATTGGTTCAGCCATTCTGGAAAGCAATTTAGAATTATGGTAGGAAAGATTAAAGTTTTCTTTCTTTTTGACTCCAGAGACGTCACTACTGGGCATGTTCTCCAAGGAGGTCATTGATACAAAGAGAGGCCCCGTATGTACTAATACATTTATGGCAGTTATTTTTATAGTGATAGAGGATTGGAAAGAAAGTTTAGGAAATGGATAAACAAGTTGTGGTACATGAATATAATGGGATATTACTGGTTTTAATAAACAGTGAATATGATGAATCCTTAGAAACATTGAAGACTTATGAACTAATGCAAAGTGAAGCAAACTGAACCAGGATGGCTATAAAAATGAATCATCGTCATTGTTTGTCTTTCGTTCTCAAAGAGTACCATGACACCGGGAAGGTGATGTCATGACTTGCAGGTGAATCGCATTTAAGCGAGGGAGGGCTATGAAGTCGCCAGCTTCACTCTGTCCTTCTGAGCCATCTGTGTCCAGCGGTAAGATGTAGACCAGGACACTGGAGATGGCCCCTGCGTGCAATGGGAGACCTTGGCCCTTTTAAGCTAAGGTCTTTCCCAGTTTGTCTGAGGCAGCCAGCTTGCAGATTGAACCATAACAACAACAATGGCATTTATATGGCACTTTTAAAGATTGCAAAGTGTTTTACAAATTTTACAAATATTATCTCATTTTTTCCTCACAAAAACTCTTTGGTCTACGAGACAGACAGCCAAATGACCATTCTTCTATTAAAAAGCTGGCATTATATAAAGATGGACACGGAAAGACCAATAACAACAAAACGCTGTTATATCACAATGGCCTAACGACCCCAGAGAAAAGAGAGGAGGAGGCGCTTCTCTTTGTGTGTGTGTGTAGAGAACTCCAGATGTGTTGCTTAGTTTTGTGGAATTGTTTTCTGCCTCTGTTTTTGTTACAGGGGTTGGCTTTCTGGGAGAAGGGAGAGATATGTTAGGAAATGTTTATTGCTGTTCAGTCATTTCAGTCATGCGCAACTCTTGGCGACCTTATTTGGGGTTTTCTTGGCAGAAATGCTGGAATGGTTTGCCATTTCCTTCTTCAGCTCTTTTTACAAATGAGTGACTGAGGCCCAGGGTCACCCAGCTAGTAAATGTTCCTGAGGCCAGATTTGAACTCAGGAAGATGAGTCTTCCTGACTCTGGACCTTGGACTCTTACCTACTGCATCACTTAGCTGCCCCTATTAGGAAATGAAGGTGATATAGAATCAAACTTTTTAAAAGAAAAAGAAAACCGTGTGGTCCCTTGACTACTTCTCTATTGGGAAATGGCTTGTGTACTTAATAGGTTTGTCTCAATTCCCTATAAAACTTGAAATTCAGACCTTTGTCAGAGATATTTGCTACAGAGATTTTTCCCCAGATAACTTCTTTTCTTCTAATTCTAGCTGAATTGATTTGATTTGTGCAAAACCTTTTCAATTTTATATAATTGAAACAGTTCACTTTATCTTTTACAATTGCCCTGTTCCTTTTGTATATAACAACTCTCCTAAGCGTAGTTGTCTAACGAGAACTAACTTTCTTTCATTCTAATAGTTTTTTTTAATGGTGTAACTTTTTATGTTTAGTTACTGTACAGGAAAATTTTGGGATATTATTTCTAATCTCCTCAGTTTTGAATGAATAATCAGAGACATTTCAAGAGGGAAGTAAAGGGGGAGGTGTCAAATTCCAGACCATTTGGTAGGCACAGTAGTCAGACAGTTGTTGAATCTAATGACATTTTTTGGCATTTGCATAGAGGGAAACTGTATCTCTGTCCTGGGGAGGGTTGACCTTGTGTAACTGTGATCTGACCCAGTGCCATTTACAGAGGGTGTAAGGTGATGAATCAGTTCTTTTCATTGAAGCATTCTTTTCTTTCATTTTAAGGTGAGCGACCTGTAAGGGTTTATGCTGATGGCATATTTGACTTATTTCACTCTGGTCATGCCCGGGCCCTGATGCAAGCCAAGAACCTATTCCCTAACACATACCTTATTGTGGGAGGTAAGGAAAGATTTTCTAACTTTTGTTCAGAAAGAGATGGTAAATACCAAGTCCTTCCTTTCTAATACTGAAATACAAAGTAGGAGCAGCTGTGATCAAGAGAATAGAACTTTTTTTCTTATTGAACAGAGATGCCATAGAATTCCTTCATTTACTTTCAGCTTAAGCTTCTTGAGTCATTGGAGCATCATTGGTTTATTTTGTCCAGTTGGCCCAGGTTTCCATTTCTTATATTAGACCACTAGGTGTAGTACAAACAAATGTTCTAGTACCAATCCAGTACTGATGTAGGTACTGATAATGGAGCTAGGAACAGACAGCTAAGTTTGTGCCAGAAGAGAGAGCTAAATTAAGTGTATTCATTCCTAGACCTCTATTGTATCCACTCTGGGAAAGTTCTTTATAATATAAAGTCCTTATAGTTCCTGTGGAGAGCTGTGCATCTACAGTTAGGAAAATGCATATCCAGCCACTTTAATTCTTGGGCTTAGCTATATATAGAAAACTGTTCAGCATGCAGAGATTGGTTCATTTTCTAGGTGGGACAGAATACAGGCTGGGGGTTGGACAAGCAGAAGTGATTTTGTCTTGATAACTTAACGGTTGCCCATGGCCTCAGTTTGCAGTGATGAGCTGACACACAATTTCAAGGGCTTCACGGTGATGAATGAAAATGAACGCTATGATGCAGTTCAGCACTGCCGCTACGTAGATGAGGTGGTGAGGAACGCCCCCTGGACACTAACACCTGAATTCCTGGCAGAACATCGGGTAAGAGATTGAGCATATGTATCTACTCTTCATTCCCCATCCCCTTCCACTCTCAAGAGAGTGGCACCTGGGCTTGTCCCTCCCCTCCTATGGAACAGGATAAAGAATGTTTATAGGTACTCACCAGAACCCCAGAACTGTCCTCAGGATCTGATATCCAAGAACTAAAAATGGGCATAGACCTTTATATTGATTTGACTTAGCTTGGATTTGGTTTTGTCATTATTAATTTTGGGGTAAAAGGCTGATGCAGAGCAGAAAGTAGGGTTTTCTCTTTAGTTTAGGAATTGAACACTGTAATTCTTCATCTTAATTCCCATGTAAAATGAAAAATGCCATCATTGCTGGGAAAAGGTGGATGTAAAAGGTGAGGAAGCTTAATAAGGCAGGATGAAGGGCCTTGAACATGATAAATTAAGGAACATATTCTCACCAGATATGACTTTGGGCAAGTCTCATTAGCTTCTCAGTGACCCATTGCTCTCTAATACTTTAAGTCGCAGAGCAAAGGCTGGTCTTCATAGGCAGAGGGATTTTCCTTCCTGGAGGTTCCCAACATTGATGAAATCGCAAGTATAAGAAAAAAAAATTCTCTTCAGATAAAAAGGTATAGGAAACTCTACTAGATGAAGAATAGTTAGGGCTGAGATGCTGTGAAACAAGATTTAGGAAGGTTTTAGGAATCGGGGAGATTTGTTGGAGGCCCTTGGGAACAGATGAAATCATCTGTTTCTTCTGCATTTTTAAAGAGTAAAGGAAAAGTAGTATGTGAGATGATTTTTAGTGGTTTAACTTGAGTAAATCCTAGGCAAAATTAGGAAGTTGATCTTTAGTATTCCCTCATGTCCTCCATCAATTCCGCGCCCCCCCTTACTTTTTTCCTTGTAACATTGGTCAGCCTTCAGTGGTTCTCATTCTTGCTTTCAGCTAGCTGTAAACTAATTGTTACTTAACTGATAATTAAGGTTCTAAGCGATATCTCCCTCTCTCCTCCCTCTCCCCTTTGGCAGCCCCATCCTTCCTTCTCAGGGAACTGAGACTCAGGGAACATTCTCCTGGATTTTTCTCCATGATTCTGTTTAACTGGCTGCTTTGTTCTGTAAGCAGCTTCTTCAAGTCTGGAAGGAGCTGACCAGTGACCTGTGGTAGCCACTAGTCCTGTACCTGTCCCTTATTCGTCTTTAAAAGGGAATAAATAAAGAATTTGCTTAGCTACTCCTAAATGATTGCTGTTCTACATCATCTGATTATCACTATAAATAAGAGTTACTGTCCAGTAAGAAGATGGATTCTGCAATCAAAAAGCCTTTTCTTAATTTGGCTTTTGGCGCTCAGCTGTAACTCTTTCGTATTAGCATAGCAATAAAAGAGTTTTTAGTTACTATTTCACCTCATTTCATTGAATGATGAAAAGAGAGCCAGTTGATTAGAAATGAACTTGTTTCTAATCTAATTCTGCATTATCAGAGACCCTTACTTATCCAGTCCTTTACAGGATTGGGAATAGGAAGAGTCTTCTCGTCTTCCTTCAAAGAACCAATGTGCTACTTAGGAGGGTTGCTGAAAGACTTGCAGGCCAGACTCCATTCCTTGGGCAGAGGCACGGCGGCACCTTTAAAGTTGGATTTCCATAGTGTTTAAGCTGTTGAAGCTGATAAATGTCACTTTTGCCGCCATTCCTTGATGAAGTTATTGGACTATTGGTTGTATAGTTTGTGAATAAATTAGGAAACGTATGAGTATGACAAAGAGAGGTTGGCCATTAACCTCTGATTAGTGTTCTTTCTCTAGGAAGGTTTACTGGCTCTTTTCAGATGGCAATTTTGCTGGGTTTGAAATATTCCCCTTTTTTCAGATTGACTTTGTAGCCCATGATGACATCCCCTATTCTTCTGCAGGGAGTGATGATGTTTACAAACACATTAAAGAAGCAGGTGAGTCTGCGGTGGATTCTCAAATTTTGGGACATCAGTAGTAGGTGGAGAGGATTTATTATACCTCTCTTTACAGAGGAGGAAACTAGTTCCAAGACCATATCTCTGTCACATACAAGACCCTGCAGCGGAGCTGCGATCCTGTGGCTCCCAGTCTTGTCTTTCGGCATGGTGGTTCTTGACACTTTCTGCCCTTCCCTTCCTTGTGACAGCTGGTTTAATTTCAGGAAAATTTATTTACATGTATTGATCTGCCTGTGTCTTAAATCCCAAATTCTTCCTAATACCTCTGTGCCCTGCAGTCTCCTCAGTTTCTACTCACAGTTCCCATTCTGTAATGTTGGCCTTCCCCTTCTGTGGAATCATTTTCTAAGTCTGAAGATTCCCTTTTGCAACAAAAGAGCTCGGGGTTCTCAGACTTTACTGTAGCAATGCTATGGCTATCCTGACTAGGTTTCCCTTATAAAGCAAATCAAGTCCCATCATCTGGGCTAAACAAAGTCCCATCCTCTGTGTATGTGTATGTATGTGTTTGTGTGTGTGTTGTGTTGTTAGGCATGTTCGTGCCAACACAGAGGACAGAGGGTATATCCACATCAGACATCATCACCCGCATTGTTCGGGACTATGACGTATATGCAAGGCGGAACCTACAACGGGGATACACTGCCAAGGAACTCAATGTCAGCTTCATCAATGTGAGTCATAGCCCTTTGGCTCTTCCAGGGCCTTGTAGACTGTGTACTTGCCCAGGCCAGACTATGTTGACTTTCTATCCAAGGTAATTAAGATACCTGCATCTTGAAATCTAAAACAGATTATTCAGGCAATAGACACTGGCTAATCAAGGAATCCTTGTGTAGTTTTCTATGAACTGAGCAGTATTTTATCCCTTCATTTTACTTAAGACCAAATTGAATCATAGAATGAAGAAAGATCTAAACTAGTGTTAGAGGCAAACCTAGAATTTATCACCTCCATTTCCTAGATCGGATCAACTGTGCAGTTGGCATTTTCTTGACAGAGTTACCAGTTGATCTTGCCATTTTCTGGACATCTCTATCAGAAATAGATGATGTCTGAACTGCTCATGCTTCAGGCTTGAGTTTTACACCTAGAGAATCCACCTGTGTTAGTTAAGTGTCTGCCTCTCTCTCTGGATATCCACTGTAAGTTGTTATGGGTCCCAAGCCTGGATGAAGAACTTGGTGTAAGATGATCATTTAGATCATAACACATATTTATTCATATTTATCCTCTAAAATAAATTGGGGTGGGATATGGATGAAGATGGGATTCTTAATGCAGGAAATTATAAACAAGGTATGTTAGAAACCTTCTTTTTCTTTTGTAGCCCAGTCTAGGTGAGTGTTTTTCAAAAGAGTTATTTCCTTCTCCAGGAGAAGAAATATAACTTACAGGAACGTGTAGACAAAGTAAAGAAGAAGGTAAAAGATGTAGAGGAGAAGTCAAAGGAGTTTGTGCAGAAGGTGGAGGAGAAAAGCATTGACCTCATTCAGAAGTGGGAGGAGAAATCCCGAGAATTCATTGGAAACTTCCTGGAGATGTTTGGCCCAGAAGGAGCATTGGTATGATTTTTCTCATTGGTTAGAGGGTATATCCTTTTAAGCATTTGAACAGTTTTTCTGCTACTTGAAAAAATTATAGACTACTTGAACAACAACAAAAAATGGACAACAAAAGGTGAGTCTGTTCTTCAGTGTTAAATGTTTGGTGATTGATAAAGATTGTCTACTTCCTTAATAATTTCTTCGGTCTTAGATCAGCATCTTCAAAAGATTTAGTATCTGAGTAAGTCTTTCATCTCATTTGGCTTGCTTCAGTGTTTCTCTTATGGTCAGAAGAAGAAGAATGTTAGGTAGATTCTTACCTTTAGGAAGTATACCTGTATGAGCCTGAGTATTAAAGAATCTGCTTTGAAGAAAGATGTGTCCTCTCCACATTATGTGACAGGGGCATATTGGATCAGTTAGCAGCAGAGATTTAGGCTAAATTCCAAGGAAGATTTCTTGAAGAGATTTGGATATTGGAAAGGATTATTTAAAGACCATCTGCCTCCCACCGAGAGAATGTTCAAAAACTCTTAAGACTGTGATAGATAGTTTTCAGTCTAAGTGGATTGATCTCTGATTTTGCCTGGAGGTAAAGGACTGTTGTAGAGATGGCTTTCTGAGGGGTTCCTCTCCGCTTCCAGGATTCTATGCTTATATAGTCAGTAGGTGGTTTACTGTAGTGTAGAACTTCTTTAAAATGTGTTTGTGCCTAGGAAGTGCCTAAAGCCATTGCTCAGCTTATGATTCTGCCACTCGTGTGGCCCAAAGTCATCCTGCAGTATCAGTGCAAGGTGGTTATTTAGTGAAGCCCAGGATGACTCACTGAGGCACTGGGTACTTACTAAAGTACCATGTGATCTAAAAGCAAGTCACGCGGCCTCCTTGGGTCTCAGTTTCTTTGCCTGTTAAATGAGAGAGTTGGAGTATATGGCCTCTTAGTTATTTTCTAGCTCAAAATGTACAATCCATTAGTAGTGATTTAGCATCAACCAGAGGTTTCCTCTAACTTTCCTTTTGTTATCCTCTCCATCCCCAGAAACACATGCTGAAGGAAGGAAAAGGCCGGATGCTTCAAGCCATCAGTCCCAAGCAGAGCCCAAGCAACAGCCCCACTCGTGAACGTTCCCCTTCTCCCTCCTTTCGATGGCCCTTCTCTGGCAAGACTTCTCCACCCTCCTCCCCATCAAACCTCTCGGTACACAAGGCTGTTCAGTATGACATAAGTGAAGATGATGAAGAGGACTAATTTGCCATCCCATTTCCCTTCTTCCTTTCTCTGTCCTTATCACCTCCAACTGTCTTTTGAAATCCAAATTGTCAATTCCAACACTAAACTCAAGGACAGTTGTAGGCAAGGGAAGGAGGACTGGGGACAGAGATGAAAATAGCCTGTCCTCCAAAAGGCATCACCTTGAGAAACAGAGGAGGGACTGCCTTAGAAGCCTCTCTTCTATTCCCCTGCACCAGCCTCCGCGAGGACATTGCTTTACTGTTTGCATTCAGATAATCCTGAAGGGAAAATAATAGTTTTTATTAATTAAAAAAATAGCCTTTTAAATGTAGTAAGTGGAGCCCCAGCCAAGAGAGGAAAAAGATAGTATTGTTCCCAGAGGCCTTTTTTTTCCCATTAATTCACTCTAATTTTATTTCTGCTCTGAAGCAGACCAACTTGCCAAGTCCTTACACCTGATGTGAGCCATGCCAGATGTGGCTTAGGGAAAATGATGTGAACTTCTTTATAATTTGATTTCCATTTTTTATGTTATTTTTTGAAGGCAAAGCTGACCTCCCAAAGTCACAAATACCCTAAGCTCGTTGCTGGCAAATGTGCTGAGGTGTAGTAGGGAGCTCTCAGAGGAAGGTCTCTGGGTCTGTCTCTTTTCACTCCTTGAGGTGGGTCTGCTGGAAATATGCTACCATTGTGATCCCTGAGGACAATGGGTAGAGGGATAATTCATCAAGCAGTTTCCCTGAAATTTTAATCTTTTCAGAAACTCATTTCCAGTTTACCAAGCTGCCTAGGAGCCCTTGGTGGGCTTTTGCCTCTTTCTCTCTATGGACTGCTTTTAGCGCACAGAGCATACTGTGATATTTGTGTAGGTGTGCACTCACATGTACACGTTCATATGCAAACTCAGCTTATAAACTGAATTCCAGTGTGGAAACAGTCTTGTACCCAACTATTCCCATATCTAGGACTTTACCTTGCTTCTACCAAAAAGGATACCACTGCAAGTGTTTGGAGGCTTTCAGTGTGTTCTTTTAATCCATGTTCCCATGCCCACATTTAATGATTGTAGAAGAATCCTCAGAGTTTGGGAACAGAGTCAAGGACTTGCCTCCCTTTCTCTAACCGTAGCCGCACTCTCTAATTTCTTTTGCTCAGAACTTTCTTAACCTGGGTCAGTTCTCTCAGTCTCTTCCGCTGTTCTGAGAGACAGAGCAGACAGGAACTCTTCACCCATATTCCTTTCCCAGAGGTGAGACCTGAGTTAGGTGCAGACCTCCCTCTCCCCTCCAGCCACCGTTCGCCTGGGCCTGGCTCAGCCTTCGGGAGTGTACCACTTCTCTCCTGCAGGTCCCAAGAAATGCAGATGCTTAAGGCTGTGCCGCTGCTGCTGCTGCGCATGTGCCTCTTTCTTAGCTTCACCATCCTGCCTCCTCAACCCAATGACCAGCAGAGCCGCCACTACCTACCCCAGTGCTCGTGTAGTGGGCTCGATGAGAAGACTGCATATGTCTGACTCTGCTCGGTTGCTCATCAGTGCCCCTTGTGGGGGTGGAGTTTTAGTGTTTTCAGCTACGAAAACCACAAATTGCTTTCTGTGTTTGTCCATGTGTTGGGGCCGTTTGCCTCCCATGGCCTCCCGCATGAACACTTTCTAATAAAACCTGTTTTTTGTGCCTGCTAGATGACAAGTAATTGTCACAGGATTTACACTGTACCTACCCAGCAAGGCAGCTAGAATTCTTAAGATTTGAGCTGCCTGGAGAGGCTGCTGACATATCAAAGTGAAGGAAGTGAATAGAGGGAGACTGCCTCTGGATTCCCCAGTCATTGGCTTATGGAAACTGTGTTTCTGATGAAGCGCCATTTTTATTCTGGAGCCTTTTGGTTCTAATGAGCTTTGGTTTGGGATCCTCTGAAACATTTAAGATAATTTCTTCCCTTGTTATGCTGCTTCATGGCTTCATTTGATCAAGTGTTAATTTAACTTTTTTGTTTTGACCAGGCGGGCTTCCCTTATTAGTGATGCTGTTTTTATCTAGGACATTCTTTCTGGTACAGATTTTTCATTTTCTCAGGCTGTGTGTTTGAAGGCTGGTGGTGGGGAAGGTAAAGGTATTACTGCTGAAATTTGTCCCCAAGGTCTTTTATGGTACATCCTTTGGAATGTCCTTAGTATCTTGATTTACAATTTCTTCTCTCTTAAGATGTGTATTTACAAAGAGAAACCCTCAGAATATGATTTTTCCTACTTTAGTTCACCAGAAGTATATTAACTTGGGGGTTTTAGCAGATAAGACTTGCTCCTCTGTACCAATGACTGGTGGGATAACTCTATTTGGATATGCCTCATCCTTAGCAAGTAACCTTTAGGCAAGTTGTTTAGCCACAGAATTGTTAAGCCCAAGTTTGTGTTCAGCACTACCTTTTGACCTGTCTCAGGTAGACATCATCCAAACACAAACAGCTTTTCATGATGTCAAGTCCTTTTGTAGCCAGGGCTCTTTGTTTGGATACCTTAAAGTCTATATTTCAACATCTTTGCGCCTCGGCAAAGAGGAAACCAAGAAAGGAAAATAGCTGATACCACTGGAATGATGCATCTTTGACTGTTTACCTAATTAAATTAAATTAGAGGGGAGAGCCCTCTGTGCCATGATTACCCCTTTGTTCTATAAAGGTACAGGGCTGTTTCTCAGTGTCTTTGGGTCAGTGAAAGCAGTCAGCCTAAATGGGATGGATAAGGTGGACATAGCATAGCCTCAACAGAAGGATTAGAGCTAGGTAATGGTCTGCAGGTGAGAAAGAGATGTTTGTGGCAGTTCTATAGATGCCATGAGACTGACATTAAGGATGGTCATTTTAGTAGTGGCCTCACTGTGGACTGGACAGAACATCTACTTTCTCCTTTGGCAAAGTCTTCAGTCACCACAGCAATGAGGAAATGAGGTGTGGGAATTTACATGAGAAAATAGAAGGGGTTTGTTTCTCTTCCTGCAGCCTCTCCTGGGAGGTCAAAAAGCAGACCATGACTGAAGGCTCAGGTGAAAATGTGAACAAGAGGTTTCTGTAAACTATGGAGAGAGGAAAAAAACACAAAAATAAAGGGAAGGATCTATACACATCATTAATAAAGAGATTGGGTAACTTCTTTCTCTGCCACAAGAACACCATTGCTTGTACCATAATTACATTTTTTCTTTCTTTGCCTGGGGCCAAGCACCTAGTAAGTAGCATTGATGAAGGCTCATCTCCATAGTACTTCTTCACAGTATTTTGTTCTTCCATCTTTTGATTATCTTGATCTGAGTATGACTTCCTCTATAAAGGAGTTTGATGCTTTTAGGACCTCACCTTTGGATCTATTCCCCATAATCTCTTCAACTCAACTACATTTGCATTTTTCTTCTATCAAAAGCCATAGCTCTCAAGAATTTTCTCTGTACACAGTATCATAGGGAGCCTGACCAATGCAAATGGAAAAAAAGAAAAAAGATGGATGTTTTGTAAGTAATTGTATTTTTTTTAACTCATCAATATAAGTATTTATAAGAATCTATATTTTTCAGTCATACCACAATGATTTGTACTTTTTTTCTTCTCTTGGAGAACAGGTTGTCATGGGATAAAGAATGGTCCCTCCTAGCTGTTATTTTTCCATATTAATAAATGGAACATGGTCTTGGGGTAATGATATTAAAATACTAATTTCTTTTAAAAAACCACAGCATTTTCTTTCTGCCAAAGTCTTATGTAGGTTTATACTTGGCAGAGACAGGAAGATCAAAAGAGAGAGCATCTGTTTTACATTAGGTTCTAAATTGAAATGACTCAGGTGAAGTTCATTCAGATTGAATGTGGGCCTTCTTGACCCCGTAACAAAGATGTGTCATCTTAGATTGTTGTGGGGTTGAGGCTCCTGGGGGAAAGGAATTGTCTTGAAAAGAAGCGCAGGTCTTGGCATGAATGTTAACTTCGTTAGTTATGCCGTCGAGTCCAAAGGAAAGTTTTCCTCTGTTGGTGTTTAGTCTATCAGTTTCCGTCTGTGTGTTGTTAATCTGTTCAGAGTTGTTTTGGCTTTTGTCATTTAGCCAAATAAATGCAAAGTGATTTTAACCAATGTTCTCATCCCATGTGTTTTTGACTTTGTGTGGTGACATATTTGTTTGGGGAGAAAGGGAGGTAGTACCTATCTTCCCCTTTCCCTTTCCTAGTAGAGCTCTTTGTTCCAAATTTGTATTATCACATTATGCAAGCTGGATAATTGTATATTATCTCAGGGGCAATCTTGCTATAGCCTGGTGGGGAAGCGTCACCAAATTTTTGCTGCATAGAAATGAAACCTAGCGCTAGTGTCTAAATAATGCTTTTTTAGTTCTATAGCAAACGGGATAGTTTCCCTTTTCATTTTGTTCTTACCCCACAATCTGATTTCTTTAGGGCTTTGGGCTATAGCTAAATTATATTAATGATGTGCAATTTCAAAGGATCTATTGCATTCTGGCAAGACTGGCAAACTTAACTTTTCATTTGCTTTGGGATGTGTCCCAGATTTGTTACAGTGACATTTTATGTACAAATGAACTTTTGAGTATTCTGGCTTGTATATGCTGCTCCCTAGTCCCCAAAACAAAACCCTTACATTTGCAGAGTTTAAAACTCCATCATTTAATTTTTTTTATAAAATAAAATCTTTTCTTCGCCCCCCCCCCCGACCCCAGCACTTTATCATGTTAAAATATTCAATTTAATCTCTGTAGTTATTTGCCGCCTACATAATGACAGTGAGAATTTCCTTGTTCTTTTCACATCTGGACTAGTGAAGAAGGACCTTTGCATTTTTGGTGGCTCCAGCCATTGTTTGGGGGAGCCAGTCTGTGTTTGTTTAAGCTTTGACTTCAGAGGGTGGATCCAGAAAAGAGAAAGGTTCAAGCCCCGTCTTATCGTCTCGCTTCCGATAGAATATTCTTGCCAGTACAGCGACCAGAAAGGTCTCTAGTACCTGAAGGTGGCAGTTCATCACTACAAAACATCACATGGATAGCATTGAGAAACAAAGGCAGTATCTTGTTGATAAATTCAAGTCTAAGTAGCCTGTTGAAAGGATTGTCATTCACTCATTTCAGCCATGTTCAACTCTTCATGACCTCATTTGGTGTTTCTTGGCAAAAATACTGGCGTGGTTTGCCATTTCCTTCTCCAGCTCATTTTAGAGATGAGGATACTGAGGCAAACAGGCTAATAAGTGACTTGCCCAGGATCACACAGCTAGGAAGTGTCTGAGGGCAGATTTGAACTGAGGAAGATGAGTCTTCCAGACTCTAGGCCCGGTGCTCTATCCACTTCACCACCTAGCTGCCCTGTTGAAAAGGATTATTGGTTTATCAGATCCCTTAATCTATATTTCTGTGATAACTTCTCTGCAAGATTTCCTGGGATTACCAGTTTTAGGCATTCTTGATACTAGTGTAAGTTGCCTGAAAGTAAGTTTCAACCTTACTCATTCAGTAAACCAGACTTACTACCAAACTGATGATATTACTGGAGATTGGTTGTTTAAAATCCTAATGACTACTTTTAGCTACATAAGCTGGGCACCTAGGTGATAGAGTGCTGGGTCCAGAGTAGGGAAGATACATCTTCCTGAGTTCAAATCTGGCCTCAGACTCTTAGTAGCGGTGTGACTCTGGGCAAATCACTTAATCTGATTGGCCTCAGTTTCCTCATCTGTAAAATGAGCTAGAGAAGGAAATGGCTCCAGTATCCACTCCAGTATCTTTGCCAGGAAAACTCCAAATGGGGTCACCAAGAGTCTGACACAATTGAACAATGTCTGAATAACATATAGACAGCAGTGCCTAAGAATAATAAAATATTATGCCACTCTGTATTCGCATAGCACTACAATAAGGATGTTGATAGAACAGATAATATCTCCATCTTAGAGATCAGGAAATGTACCTAGAGAGGCTAAGATTGCTCAAGGCCATAATAAATGAGAGATGGAATCAGGGCTAGTGTCCAAGTCTCCTGGTTTTTAGTCTAGACCTCTATGACTCCAAGATAAGTTTTATGAGGATAGTAAAGGGAATGTTTATGGTGCAACTATGGATAAACTGTTTTATTACACAATACATTTCTGTTAGCATGACCATCTCTTTGATAAGGATACCTATTCTTACCCCAGAGATTATGTGATGGAAGCTCTATAGTCATGGACTCCTTGAATACTCTTCTTGTCTGGGCACAATGGCTAGTCTCAAGCTATTAGGTTTTAATTTTCTCTCCCTATGTAAGGCAGAGGGGTAGAGGATCACGGTGGCTTTGACCTCTTAAAGATTCTCTTCTTCGACAGTGAGCATCTGTAGGGGTTTGAGACAAGCCGAGAATATCTCTGCCTCTTGTTTGCCTTTTTCCTGTTCTCCCTCCCTGATTCCCCAGCCCTCCTCTAGGAAATATCAAGAGTTTGTAGATACTCACCTTGGGACCTGATTTTAGAGGAAAAGGGCGGAGAACAAGCAATCTGTCCAACACTGGCCAGTGTGGAGAAAATAGAGGGTTGCAGGGTAGTTATTACGAACATTACCTATGAATGAGAGCAGAGTGAGAGTGCATCCCAGAAAGTTCCCCTGTATTTGAGAAAGAAGTGTATTTGGAGGAGAGGGACCAAAAACAGTGAGTAATCTGGAGACTCTGTCATGGGTCATCGGTTGAAGGCACTTGGAGAAAAGAAAACAGAGGGACATGCTATATGTCTTCAAGTATAGAAGGAGGAACTTGTTCTGCTTGTCTCTGAAGGGCAGAACAAGGAGCAATAGGTGGAAATGACAATGTTAGGTTTAGGCTTAATGTGTGGAAGAACTTCCTAAAAATTGCAGATAGCCAAAAGTGGAGTGTGTTGTCTTGGGAGTTCTCTTCACTTGAAAGGCTGCAGGTGAAGACTGAATGACCACTTACTGGGGACCAGATCATTCTTTCAGTCCCTTCCAAATGAGATTTTGTAATTCTACCTGAAGAGAGCAGAGGCCCTGTGATTTTCCGGTGTAGTCTTCTAGGTTTTCATCTGTCTTTCATTGTATATAGGCACAACCATCTTATATTGCAAGCTTAGGAGAGTAGGGGATTCAGATATTCAAAATCCATGTGTACTAGAAAACCTCTTACTATAGTTTTCAGCCTCTTTCCTCATCAAACATTTGACCAGAACTGCTAATTGGGGACAATATGTATTGATTCAAAGCTCATGAAATCCTGACTTAGCTGGAGGTTTTAATGCATAAGCATCAAAACGGGCAGTCCAGAAGAACAGAGAATAAAGATTGAATTGGCTGATCCATTGATTAATCAAGTCAACCAACACCTAGTAACCACCTGCCTTTCAAGTGTTATACACAATGTGATCTTCATTACTTCTGCCTCGACCCCTCATCTACCCCTCCCTTTGCCCTCATCCATTGACTGCAATTTATCCTAGAGATATTCCAGTGTACCAGTTTTCTTAGCTTAGTCAAAAGCAGGTTCTGAGTTTTCCTTTTATGCTAATCATGGGTAGGATCTCACAGTCACGGTGCATTTCCTTGTATGACCTTGGACTGCAGGAGGAAGTTGTTTTTTTCTCTATGAGCACTATTCAATTGAACCTCTGTTATATGCCTAGCATCATATCTAGAGTTTGCTGGCCATAAAAAGAAGGATAAACACAATATCTGCCCTCAAGAAAATTAGTCTGGTTGGAGAAACAAAGCTGCTTTATGTGTATTCATCAGAAAATGCTATTAGGTATTGTATACAGAAATGCTGAGATGACTCTGTGATCTCATTAATTTGTAAGTTCCAACAACGCAGCTGGCCATCCTTCCATGTCTGTTCATCCTGTGAGACTCTTCCCTGATTTCACTGGATACTGAGAGATTGCCAGTACACCACTCTGGCTTTTAACCTGTCATCCTTTGCCCTCACCCCTTGACAGACCCATCTTCTTTTCCTATCATTCAGCTACTTGATATATTTTGCTCCTTTTTGTTCGAAGTTCCACATTGGTTATATGTTACAGGTTGCTTAGACCAATTGCTCTCTGTATGTTTTAATTTTTTTGAGACTTGGGTCTCCCTACCTCACTTGGGCTAAAGTGAAGCCACCATTCATAGGCCCAATCCAGTACCATACAACATGTATGCTTTAACCTGCTCCATTTTTCCAACTTGGTCCAATTTGCTCCTGAGGCAGCCTGGTGGCCCTCAGCAACCAGGGCCCACCACATTGGTGCCAGGCTGTGTGGATACCTGATTAGCTTAACTGTGCTACAGTTGATAGCTCGCAAATCAAGCAATCCACCAGCCTCAGCCTCCCCCTCATCAGGGATTACAGGTGTGTGCCACTACAGCCAGGTCATTTTCAGTTCTCTAGAAACCATTGTGTTCTATGTCTCACTGCTGTGTGGTACCACTAGTAGTGGTGGTGGTGTTCAGTCATCTTAATCATGTCCATCTCAAAACTATGTATTTGCTGTTCAGTCATTTTCAGTCGTGCCTGACTTTTCATGACCCCCTTTCAGGTTTTCTTGGCAAAGATCCTGGAGTGGTTTGCCATTTCCTCCTCCAGCTTATTTTACAGATGAGGAAACCAAGGCAAACTGGGTTAAGTGACTTGTCCAGGGTCACACAGCTAGTGTCTGAGGCCAGATTTAAACTCAGGAAGATGAATCTTCCTAACTTCAGGTTTGTCGCTCTGTCTACTGTGCCTGTAGTAGGATATAATTATTAAATATAACCCAAATACGTGAACAATAAATTCTGTGGGCCATTTGCAAAGTAAGAACTTAATATTGGTTTGCATTATTGTGAAGGGAGGTAATGTTTGAGGTGGGTTTTGAAAGACAAACAAGATTTGAATAGGTGGAGAGAAGAGGAGTAGGGCCTTCCAAGAGCACTAGCAGTTGGGGATGCTGGGAAAGGACTCCTGCAAAAAGTGGGAACTGAGCATTCTTGAAGCCAGGGAAACTAAAGAGGTAGAGGGGAGGGGACCGAGTGTCCAAGGCATGGGGACAGCCAGTGCAAAAACATCCATCTGGGAGTGTCTCATTTAAGGAATTGTAAGTAGGCTACTGTAGCAGGATTGGAGTGAATGGGAAGGTATAAACTGTAAGAAGATTGGAAAGATAAGAAAATGCCAGGTTACGAAGAGCTATTGCTATGCCAGACAGAGGATTTGATATTTAAAGCTGGAGATGATAGGGAGCCAATGGAGTTTATTATTGAGCAGGGGTAGGGGCAGAGACATGGTCAATCATGCACTTCAGGGTGAACACTTTGAGACCTGAGTGGAAGATGGACTAGAGTAGGCAGAGACTTGAGGCAGAGAGACTGGTTAGAAAGCTATTGCAGTAGTCCAGGCACAAGAAAAAGAGGGCTTGTACCAGGCTGGAGGCTGTATGAATGGACAGAGAGGGATGTATATAGGAGCTGTTTGCAAAGGTAGAAATGACAAAACTTGGCAAGAGATTGAATGTGTGGGGTGAGTGAGAGTGAGGCGTCAAGGATCATGTTGAAGTTTCAAGCCTGAGTGCTAGGAAAGATGGTGGTACCCTTGACAATAATAGGAAAGTTCGGAAGAGAGGAGGGTTTTGAGGGGAAGATAAGAAATTCTGTTTAGAATATGTTGAGATGTCCAAGAAGAAATTGGTGATGTATAATTGTAGCTCAGGACTAGGGCTGGTCATATAGATATGGGAATCATTTCTATAGAGATGATAATTGGATCCATGGGAGCTGATGAGGTCACCAAATACAGAGTGAAAAGAAAAGAGGAATCAGGACAGAACTTTGGAGGACACCACATGTATTATTTTGCGTTTTAATTATTTGTGTGTGTATTTTGTACCCCTTAACCGTAAACTCTGAGAGCAAGGACTGTAACTTAACTAAGTAAGGTCCTCTAGCACCTAAAACAATCTTCTGCATGTGGTAGGTGCTTAATAAGTATTTTTGGAATTGTATTAACCTACATCTGAGGAAATGAGGATATAGCTTAGAGCAATGGCATTGGAAACAGAATAAGACGTGAGATATTAAAAAATATTATAAAGGAAGATGTGACAGTGAGGGAAGTGAGGGATGGGAAGATGGGAAGGGATATGACTAAGAGGAGCGAATTAAAGATAATCCAGAAGTTCTAATGGATGAATGGGAAGATGATGGAAAGAAAAAGGGAATTTACAAAGGTGGTTCCATTTTGAGGATTGGCAGGGTATCCAGGTGGAGACATCTTGAACACAGATGGGGTTATAAAATTATTGGTCAGGTCCAAGAAAGTTTGATGGCTAGAAATCTGGAAACCTGGACACTGACAGCTGGAGCGCATCCTGAAGCAGGTTACTAGAGATTATTATGCCATATGGAAATCAGCTAATGGAACTGGAAGCACGACAAGCTTGCTTCCAGGCATTTGAAAGATTGGTAATATAGAAGAAGGGCAGTTAGGTGGTGCAGTGAATAGAGTGCCGGACCTGGAGTCAGGAAGACCTGAGTACAAATCCAGCTTCAGACACGTGCCAGCTGTGTGACCCTGGGCAAGTCACTCAACTTTGCCTCAGTTTCCTCATTTGTAAAATGAGCTGGAGAAGGATATGCAAACCACTCCAGTATCTTTGCCAAGAAAACACCTAATGGGGTCATTAGTCTGACACAACTGAATAACAAAACAGCAGATAAATTCAAGGCTGCTGTCTCTACACAGCATGGGTACTCTATTAATGCTTTTGCCCTTCAAATTTTCCTTCCAGTTTTAACTTCTTATCCCGTTTCCCTCTCTCTGATTCTTTTAATTTTTGGCTCGGTTGACGACAGATTAATTTTCTGGCTCTCCAAACCTAGAGGAGCCCTAGGGATGCCCAGGGAAATTTGGGGCTAAAGTCAGGATTTTATAGCTTGGGATACCATTTCTCTCAGGTGATGGAACCGACAGCATTTGTGCACTTAGATGCAGTTACCTCAAAGAGAATGAATTTGCCTCCCATGTTCTGAGCTCTGAGGCGTGACATGGCCTGGCGGGATAAGATGCCCAGGGCCCAGAGTGCCAGTAGGGCCGACACACCAAGGCTGACGTTGATCCACATAGCTGTGCTTGTTGCAGAGATCTAGGTGGGTCATAGAAGAAAGGAATCGGTGAAAGAATTCTGCCTAGAATCTCTCTCCCCATGTTGATGGCCAGAAGGAAGAGGCCATAATGCCCTTTCCTGCATAAACCCCTACCACCTCTGCTATGCTCCAGCCCACCAGAACGGGGAAGGGCCTCAATGTTAAGTTTGCTCAACTGGAGGCAGGGCATGGGATGAGGCTCCTCCTGGGTTTTATTTCCACTCCCCAGCCCCTTCCTACTTACTTCTGCTGGATTATAGATGCCTTCAGGTACCAGCATCAGGCCCAACAAAACAAAGGCCATTCTGAGGAAGGCATACTGCAGTGGGGCCAGCATCAGCACCCGCAGCTTCTTCCTGAGGAGAGTGGGAGGGGTATGTTGGCACAGAGCCCACTCCTCCTATGCTGCCACATGAAGGAAGCCCTTTGGTTGTCCTCAGAGAAAGAGGACCACCATGGTGGCTGCTTAATTTGTGTTAAGTGGATCTTCTTTCTTCTGGGGATTGAGACGCCATAGGGTGGTGGGAAGGGAGCTGAGAAGAAGCTAAGACCCGAGTTCAGATCCTGTCCCAGATGTTTATTAGCTCTCCGATCTCTTCCATCTGTAAAATGGGGATGACCATGCACCTGTCTCCCAGGTTGTTGTGAGGAGCAAATGAGATAACACGTAACGCACTTTATGAACCTGAAAGCTCGATAGAAATACTAGCCATCATCATTCCGGTGCTAAGACGGCAGGCACTGTAAGCTCGTATCCAGGCTCCCACACACCCCCTCATCTCAAAAGATGACAACTCTCGGGCAGAATTCAGTGTTAAGACGATCAGGTGGCATAGTGGACGGAGTGCTGACCCCGGAGTCAGGAAGACTTGGATTCAAATTGGGCCTCAGGCACTAGCTGTGTGACCCTGAGCAAGTCACTTAACCTCTTCCTCAGTTTCCTCAACTTTAAAATGGGGTTCATGGGACCTACCTCTCGAGGTTGTCAAGAAGATTAAATGAGATCTTTGTGAAGGGCTTAGTACAATGCCTGGTACATAGTAGATACTTAATAAATGCTTGCTCCCCTTCCCTCCCCAAGGACTAGGAAGAATGGCAGAGATGAGCAAATGGAGTAATTAAGAGCCTGATCTGCACCGGGGTGGAGCAGCCTCAGAGCCCTAGTTCTGCCCTCAGTATTGTGGGAACTGTGATATAGAACAACCTGCCATTTTTATGGCTGAGGAAACCAAGGTCAACAGAGAAAAGGTGACGCTCTTGTGTTATGCTCAAGGTGCTGGTGAGGCAGCCAAGTGGAGACATCTAGCAGACAGAAATTGAAGCTTGGAGCTGGGAAGACATTAGGGGTGCAGCCCTAGATTTGGGAATGAGCCACATAGATGTATCTCCACCAGTGTTCTAAATGAACCATCACCCTGGCAAGGCAAAATTTCTAGAGGAAAAGGCTTTTCACAAGCATCATTCTATGACTTCCACCCTGAGTTGTGGTTTTCCCCTCACAAGTCTTAATCTATATACATTCATATTCTCTGTCTGTCTCTCTCTCTCTCTCCCCCTTCCATACCTGGTAAGGAATAAGGGGGGACAGCAGAGGCAGCAACAGCAGCAAGGGCCAGTGTGGATTACCATCGGGACGTCCTTCAGAGTCCTCAGCACTGCTTCCTTCCCACCAAAGCCTTCCACCATGACCATCATTGTCAAGTATAAGCAAACGGCAACATACCTGAGGACAGAGAGGAAGGGAGGGAGGTGGTTAGGTCCTGTCCTAGGGAGGAACAGGACATTTGTTGTCTGGGGAAGGGAAAGTTCTTAGGAGGAAAGAGATGAAGTGAGGGCTTGGGCTTAGATGTTGCTGATGGGGGGCTGCAGCAGGGACTGATCTTGTGTGTGGGAGGGAGGGAGATGAGGGAACAGGATCGGGGGACAGTGGAAAAGGAGATGTTAACAAGAACCCAGGCTTCAGAACAGCCGAATCACCACAGCTGGGGGAGTGCTCATCTTCCGATCAGTAGCATCTATATTGGGATTGGGGGCGGCAGTCCTCTTTGATCAGCCCCGTGTCAAGGAGTAGGGAGAAGAGTAGGAGCCGTGGCTGCTTCAAAACTAAATGGGGAGGAGCAGAGCCCCAAGTCTGAGCTGGCCTCGGCCTGCGCTAGTAGGAGAAGCCAGACCCTGGAGGAGTACTAGAGTGCTTACGTGGTGACAGCCATCTCCACGAATATCAAGGCGCGGGGGATCCAGAGCCCGCAGCAGCAAAATACAGACACTACCTACTTGGAAAGAATCAGAGACAATCAGTTGGGAGAGGGAGAATGCCTCGCTCCCCAGAAGTCTACAGCCCCAAAGTCCAGTTTCTTGGGTGGGTGTGGTATAAACTAGGGCAGAATGGTTGGTTGATCTAGCACTGACTTGACCTCAAAAGATAATCCCATGACTTCAGTGGACACATCTATGTAGCTCACTCCCAAATCTAGGCCTCCACCCCTAATGTCTTCCCAGCTCCAGGCTTGCATTTCTGTCTGCTAGATGTCTCTGCTTGGCTGCCCCACCAGCACCTTGAGCATAACACAAGTGTGTCCCATTTTCTCTGTGGACCTTAAGTTTCCTCAGCTGTGAAAGTGGCAGGTTGTTCTGTATCACAGTTCCTACAATAGTTGTTCCAAACCATCTCCCTTCAATCTCCTAAATCTGCCCTTCCCCCTCATTCTTAGCGGGAAGTCTCATCTACTGTACTTGAGAAGATGGAGACCATTTGATGGTGAGCTGCCTCAACTCGGAGAAAACATTGCTAAGAATTCTGAAGGGCGAGAAATTTAAGACCTTAGGAAAAACTGGTTAAAAGGCAGGTGTCCAAGAATGGCATTTGGATTTCTGGATAATGTCATGAATTGCTTTGCTGTCCTCCTCTTCCTCTACTTCTCTTTACCTAAAACAGTATCCTCTAGATCAGAAATCTCCAGGGAGAATTAATCCACTCAGTTTTGGAATTCTGCACTGAGTCCAGAACTGTCCTGATTAGGGAGTGAGTACAAACTCACCCAGCCTAGCCAGCCCTGGACTTCCCCATGGCCTGTTGCCATCAGCTCTGCTGCTGCCTTACGTACTTCCTTTCTCCTCCCACCATCCCATTTTCTGCCTCTTACTCTGGTTCTGGTCATAGTAATTAAATCAATGCGAGCATTGTTTCTGGCTCCACACAGCATCTCTGTGGTTCTCTAGACCCAAAATGCCTTCCCTGGCATTCAGGATTTGAATTCAGATCTCTTCCTGACTCCAGTACTAGGGTTTATCCTGTAACCTCCTTGAGGACAGGATTTGTCTCACTTTTGTGTTAGATCCTCAGTGCCTAGCACAGTATTTGGTATATAAAGACTTAGTAAATGCATTTCCTTCCTGCCTGCCTGCGTTCCTTCCCTTCTCTTCCTTCCTTCCTTCTCTTCCTTTCTTTCTCTCTTTCTTTCTGTTTCTTCCTTCCTTTCTTCCTTCCTTCTTTCTTTCTTTCTTTCTGTTCCTTTCTTCCCTCCTTCCTTCCTTCCTTTTCTTTCTTCCTTTCTTTCTCCCTCCCTCTATTCCTCCCTCCCTCTCTCCCTTTCCTTCCTTCTTCCTCCCTCCTCCCTATTTCTTTTTTCTTTCACCTTCCCTCCCTTTCTCTTTCTTTCTCCCTCCCTCTCTCCCCTTCCTTCCTTCCTCTCTCTCTCTCTCTCTCTCTCTCTCTCTCTCTCTCCACCCCCCCCCCTTTACAATCAGCTTAGCTTTCTCTCTTCATCACTCTACTGAAACTGTTCTCTTTTGTTGGATCATCATTTATATCCTACCCCTTGAATGTTGATGTCCCTCAGGGGTCTGCCGTGGGTTTTCTTCTCTTCTTATCCTATATTCTGTCCCCTGGTGATCTCATCACTTCCAAAGGATTCCCCTCTATGCAGGTGGTTCCCAAATATATATATATACACATACATACATATATAATAGTAATATATATATGTATTCATACATACATACATACGCTCAATGTCTCTTCTGAACTCCATTCCCACAGCCTGTTGAACATTCCAACTTGGATGTTCCATTGAGATGTCTTCTGCTCAAACAACATAACCAGAAGGCAGCTCATCTTTGTCCCTAAACCCCCTTCTCCAAATTTCCTCCAAATGTTCATATGGACTATTTGTATCTGACCTATGGTAGCGCCTTCTGAGCTCATTTTGGTCCTCTTGGAGTAAGAAGGACAACAATCAACTAATCCCTATTTTATTGATGGTACCACGACTCTTCCAATCTCCCAGGTCCATAACCTCGGACCATCTCCTTTCTGTTCACATGGTCGCCATCCTAGTTCAGGCCCTGATTATCTTTTTCCTGGGCTATTGAAATCGTCTTCTAATTGGCTTTCCTGCCTCAAGGCATAAGTCTAATGGCTCTTGCTCAAAAGATTTTTACTTGTTCTCTTGTCTTTAGGGTAGTGTTTAAGCTCTGAGAGCTTTGTATCTGGCTTTAATCTAGTCTTATCTCACATTACTCTTGTTGTGGACTCTGCCTCCCAGCTTGAATGTCCTATTACATTTTCCCCTAATCTTGACATTCTTTGTTCTCTGGCCTCCCATCCCTCCTCATGTCAGTCTCTCCAAATTCTTACCTTCCTTCAGAGGCTTAGCTCAGGTGTCACTGGTTCCATGAAGCTTTTCTTGAGCCCCCCTAGTTGCTAGTGCTTTCTCCCATCTCAAATTTTTATTGATCTGCTTTATATAATAGGAATAATAATAAGTAGCTAGAGTTTATATAGTGCTTTAAGGTTTGCAGAGTGCTTTATAAAAACCATCTCATTTGATCCTCACAATAACCCTGGGAGGTAGGTGTCATCGCCTCCATTTCACAGATGAGAAAACTGAGGAAAACAAAGATGACATGATTTGTCCAGGACTGCACACCCAGTAAGTGTCTGAAGCAGTGAAATATGAGATCTTTGAGGGCTGAGACACATTTTTGAGTCTCACAAAATACAATGCCTTCCATAAAGTAAGCATTCCATAAATCTTTGTCGGAAGAAATCAACTAAACCTAATTCCTCCTGCCCTCTGGAGGATAACTCCTCAGAGGCTTGAATAGCTGAGTTTCATGGCTGCCCCATCGCTGGTCCTTCTCCTGCCCTGCCCCCCCTCCAGTTTGGCCAGTCTCTCACCGTTGGAGCAGAACTATTCCATATCAGGGTCTTCCTTTTGATTGGGCACTGTATATGCTTGTACAGGTAAAAGGCATCCTCCACATAGATGATGATAGAGACCACAGTGAACAGGGTCAGGATCCCACTGATGGCCAGCTGCATAGAGTTCAACTCTGGGGTGGAAATGATAATAGCAACAAGTAAGTATGGCTTATATTGACATAGTACTTGGCAATTTAGAAAGTACTTTATATAGATTATTTAATCTGATCCTCAAAACAACCTTGGGAGTCACGTATGGAAAGTAATACCACTAGGGACATTTTAGTGCTTTGATCCCAAGGTCAAAAGGGGCAGCTGGGTGGTGCAGCAGATAGAGTGCTGGATCAGGAAGAATCACCTTCCTGAGTTCAAATCTGGCTGTGTGACCCTGGGCAAGTTACTTAACTCTGTTTGCCTCACTTTCCTCATCTGTAAAATGAGCTGGAGAAAGCAATGGCAAGCCACTCCAGTATCTCTGCCAAGAAAACACCAAATGGGTTCATGAAGAGTCAGACATGACTGAAAAAGTCTGAACAATAAGGTCTCATAAAGTAAATGATTAGCAGAACCTATTCAGTAGTTCTACAGTTCTCCCTTGGAGTTTCTACAACCCAGGAGAGTATACAGCTAGGTCCAGATTAGTGCGAATAATGAATCCCAGGAAGTGGTCACATATGTTCAAATTCACGGTATTTACAGGTGTAATTATGTAAGCTGTGGTACTGGTTTCCAGCCCAATGGAGATATGCAGTGTAAATTCGAATAAGGAGACTTATACTTAATGGAATTAAGGAGACTTATACTTAATGGAATTCATTGTTTGCACTAACAGAGACCTAACTATAATAGGAGATACGGGCTACTGTTTTTATGTTTTAAATATTTGTCAGTGTGTCTACTATTAAGTCCAGGCTTCGTGTCAGAGAAGTAAACCACTGCCGTAGTGAGCAGAAGATGCCTAGGTAAGCTCTAAGCCTTAACAAGCTGTTTATCTCTTCTGTCTTTTGTGACTAAATTCCTCAGAAAAAGCTGCCTACAACGGGTGCCTCCACTTTCTTTTCTTAATTCCTTACAATCTGGCTTCTGGCCTTATTCCACTGAAACTGCTCTTTCCAAAGTTACCAATGATCTCTTAATCGCCAAATCCAATGACCTTTTCTCAGTCCTTATGCTTCTTGAGCTCTCTATAGCCTTTGACTTGTCAATCACCCTCTCTTCTCTCCAGGTATTCAGAACACAGTTGTTGCTCCTCATCCTCCTCCCCCTGCTCCTCTTCGTCCTCTCCTCTTCTTCCTCCTCCTCTTCCTCCTCCTTGGCTCTTTCCTCTTCCCCTTCTACTTCATACAGTCATCTCATCAGCTCCCTTGAATTTAATTATCATCTCTATGCTGATGATTCTCAAATCTACCAATCCTACCTGAACCTCTCTGCTGACTTCCGGGATTGTATCTCCAACTGCCTTTCAGAAATCTTAAACTGGACGTCCAGCGGAGATCTGAAATTCACTATGTCCAAAACCCAAACTCACTATCTTGCGTCCCAAGCCCATCTCCTTTCCAAACTTCCCATTCTTTTCCAGAGCAACACCATACTCCCAGTTCTTCACCCTCAAAACGTGGGTGTCATTCTTGACTCTCGAGTCTCCTGTATCCAATCTGTTGCCAGGGCCTTTTGGTTTCACCTTTGTACCATCTCTCAAACAAGCCCCCTTCTCTCCTCTGACACTGCCACCACTCTGGTGCAAGCCTTCATTACCTCACACTTGGATTATTCCAGTAACCTGCTGGTGGGTCAGCTTGTCTCAAGTCTCTGCTCTCCAATCCATCCTTAATCAGTTGCCAAAATGATTTTCCTAAATTCTAGGTCTAACTGTGTCACCACCACCTCCATCCCCCTTCTCCATTCAATAGACTTCAGTGGTTCCTTATCACTTCCAGGATCAAATAGATCAAATATAAAATTTTCTGTTTGGCATTCAAAGTGAGAGAAATGACTATTTTTCTCTTATATTAAATAACCAATTATTGGGGAGATGCAGGGTTTTTCCTTTTTCCTATTTCAAAGTCCAAGGATATCTGTCTCTGACCTTGCCCCACAAAGTCGGTACACAAAAATGGCCATGCCCTTGATCTTGCCATCACCCACAGACACAGCATCTCCATGTTCACAAACTCTGAAATTCTTTTGCCTGATCACAGGCTTTCCATCTCTCCTTCTGCCTTCCCAAGACATACCAGAATGTCCAATTCCTCTACTTCTCAGTTCTTTCTGGGACCATCATCCCTGCATTAGCTGTACTCTCCTCTTTTCCCCACTTTTGCATCTTGGTAAACTTGTTCAATTCCACACTATCTTTCTCTCTTGAGTTTCTGCCCCGCCCCCCGCCCCATCATAACTGTTCCTTGTCAAGCCTTAGCTTTGGATCACTCCCAACATCCATCACCTTTGCTCCTCTACATGTGCTGCTGAGCAACAGTGGAAAACTTACACAACTATTCTGACAAGGTCCACTATAAATTTATGTACACGGCCTCAGCTGGACCCTCACTGATACTAGGCAATCTTCTACATCTTCCTTATCAATTCTATCCCATTCTGCACAATGGCTCTTCCAACCCTTTTTAGCCCTGCTCAAACTTCTTATGGCTCTCCATTGTACTACCTTCTCAGCTGCGAACCCTGCTTCATTTTTACAGAAAAAAATGAAGACCATTCACCAAGAGCTCCCTCTTCTCTTTCCTTTATCTCATATCACTCAGATGCCTTCTGCCTTTATCTCTTCCCTCATCCCTGTCCTACACAAAGAAGTGGCCAAGGCCAACCTGTTTACCTACAAAAGTGGTCTCATTCCATCCTGTCTCCTCTGGCACATTTCCTCCTCTGTCATCTCACTTAGCTTCATTCTCTCCCTATCTTCTGGCTGTTTCCCTACTGCCTACAAGCATACCCATATCTCCTACATCTTCAAAAAGCCCTCACTAGATCTTCCCATCCTTGCTAGCCATTGTCCTGTGTCTCTTCTGTCCTTTGTGGCTAAACTTCTTGAGAGCTGAGAAGGTCATCTTCGATTGCTGCCTCCACTTTTTGTCCTCTCACTCTCTTCTTAACTTTCTAGCTTCCAACCTCACCATTCCACTGAAGCTGCTCTCTCCATAGTTACCAGTGATCTTTTAATTGCCAATTCCGATGGCATTTCTCAATCCTCATCTTTCTTGAGCTCTCTGCAGCTTTTGATGTTGTCAATCGCCCTCTCCTCCTTGATAATCTCTTCTCCATAAGATTTTGGGACACTATTCTCTTCTGGTTCTCGTCCTATCTACCTGCTCCTTCTGTCTCCTTTGCTGAATCTTCATCCACGTCACACTCATCAACCATCATGTCCCACAGAGTTCTGCCCTGGGCCCTTTCCTCTTCTCCCTCTATACTATTTCACTTGTTAGCTCATCAGCACTCATGGATTTAATTATGTCTATACTGATAATTCCTGAATTTACCACTGTTGACCTTCAGTCTTACATCTCCAACTGCCTTTCAGATGTTTTAAACTAGGTGTCCAGTAGACATCTTAAACCCAATATGTCTAAAATGGAACTTTGGAAGACTACTGTGCTATAAGAAATGATGAGCTCAGTGATCTTAGAAAAACATGGAAAGACTTGAATGAAATAACGAAGAGCGAAATGAACAGAACCAAGAGAACACTGTATACAGTAACAGCAGTATTGTTTTAAGAATGACTGAGCAAAGAAGTCATCTGGACAATTATAAATACCCAAATGAACTCTAAAGCACATATGAAGAAAGACGCTATCTGCATCCATGTTGACTTTTTTCCTGTTAATCCCTTTGGGGAATAATCTAGACATGATTTATTCCTAGAATTTGTTTGAGATTTTTTTCTGTAGTTCTTCTCTGTGGGAGGGGAACAAAATGAGCCAGAGAATGTGAGAACAGCTAGACCCGCTTCCCTTTATGGATCAGGCTCCTCTAGGATAGATCTCCATGGAACTCCCCCAGAATGTGAGTCCAGTCCAGTGTGGGAGCTTCTTAGTTGGAGATCCCGCTCTTTCCCTCTCCTTTCCCCACCCCTGAAGGCCACAGATCTTATAAGGAAACATAACTGAGTTCAATTTTAGACATGTTGCACTTAACATACCTATGCAGGGGACATCTAGTTCAAAATGTCCAGTAAAGAGTAGGTGATTTGGGACTGGAGCTCAGAAAAAAATAACATGGTGCATGTGTGTGCACACATGTGTACACATGCACAGTATGACAAATATATACATACATATATTCATATTTAAATATATCACACACACATCTGGGAGAACTCTGAATATAGGTGTTAATTGAGATCACTAAAAGCAAGTATAGAGAGAGAAGAGAGAAGTCCAGGAGAGAGTCTTGAGATACACTCATAGTTAGGGGTCAGATTATGGCAGGTCATGGATCTCTAGCAAAGGAGGATTAAGGAGTGGTCAGACATATAAGAGGAGAATCAAAGAAGACTGGGGTCAAAAAATCCAGAGAGAAGAGAATATCTAGGAGGATAAGGTGGTCAAACAATCCACAAGCATCTATTAAGTGCCTACTACGTGCCAAGGACTATACTAGGCATCAAGATAAAAAGACAAAGCTGAAACTTTTCTTGCCCTCTCTTGAATGTTAATATGTTAAATACTACAGAGAGGAAGCAGCTAGGTGGCTTAGTGGATAGAGTGCTGGACCTAGAGTCAGGAAGACCTAAGTTTGAATCTAGCCCCGGATACTTACTAGCTGTATGACCCTGGGCAAGTCTCAACCTCTGTTTCCCTTAATCCACTGGAGAAGGAAATGGTAAATCCCTCCAGTATCTTTGCCAAGGGGGCAGCTAGGTGGCCCAGTGGATAGAGTCAGGAAGCAGTATGGTCTTAGAGTCAATAAGACTCATCTTCCTGAATGCAAATCAGACCCAGACACTTACTAGATGTGTGACCCTAGGTAAATCACTTAACCCTGTTTGCCTCAGTTTCCTCATCTGTAAAATGAGCTGGAGAAGGAAATGGCAAAGCACTCTAGTAACTCTGCCAAGAAAATACCAAATGGGGTCAGGAAGAGTTGGGCACAACTGGAAAAGACGGATCAGCAATAGCTTTGCCAAGAAAACCCCACAGATAGTATGGGCCACTGAACAACAACTAAAAACAATAACAACAGAGAGGACAGGGAGAATAAGGATTGAGAGATGTGGGGAGCCAGCTATATCCTGCTTAGGCCTCTTAGACCTCTGCAAGGCAGCGTCAATCGAGAATGGGTCTCTGCACGGCAAGGCCAGTTTTAGGATAAGAAGACTTGGCAAAGAAAACCCGCCTTCATAGCTGATTGCCCACATGGGAGATGACAGAAATGTTTCAGTCTGTTATCTATATGCGAGAGAACATAAATGCTTCAATATGGTTAGCCTTGAGGAAAAATAATGTCTCACTCCCAGGAACAAGGAGATAAAAAACTTAACCAATGCTTTATTGTACTCTTTGAGGTCTGGATGACTCAGCAGTTAACCTGTACAAAGTACTGTCAGTAACTCCATTAAACTCAGTCAGTCTATAGCTTGACTATATGACTCGCCTAGCCCCATGTCTTTGTATTTTTGTGTCCATTACTTCATCATATATTCACGCCACTGCTGGCACAGAGAAAAGGCCATTTGATTTGATGATGAAGAGATCATTGGCACTCTGGAGAAAGCAGAGCTGGCTGAGGAATGAGATCAGGAATCAGATGGTGAGGGGTTGAGAAGTGATTGGAGACAAGAAGTGTAGACATATATTTCTTAGATCTTTGCTGAGAAGGGGAAGAGAAATCTGAGTTAATAGACCATAGATCTGAAAGTAGAAGGAAACTTAAGGTCCAGGAAGGTGGGTCAAACGAGGTTTCCTTAGGTATGAGGGGAACCTAGGCTCGCTTCCTTTGCTTCAACAGAAAAAGAGAAGAGCTGCCTGATAATCTAGTGAGATATTGCTGGTCTACATCAAACACCATACTTGCCCTTTCCCTCAGTCATATCTATAAATCTTCCCTAATAATCCTTTTCCTCCCTTCTAATCAATACTACAGACAGTTTGCTCTAAACCAGCATTGCCACGAAAAAGTCAGTGTTATAAGTAATTTCCTCCTAAAATATTAAAAATGAAATTATGTAAAAAATTATCTGTGGTATTTTTTGTTTAAAGAAGCCTTTAATTTCCTCTCTTTTGTGCCAAAATATCACCAGCCCTCACCCTCTCCTTATTGCTAGGGTTTTCCATGCTTTGAGGTCCCCAGACCAGTATTTTCATCAATATATTTTCATCAGGAAAAAACAAGTGGATGACGAATGTCTCTTGCCAGATTAGAACATGCATATATATGCACATTTATATAGAGCTTGTCCATCAGCAAGCATACCTTGGGAGGAGAATACATATGGACAATGAATTGAGGCCGGAGTTTAACAGGAAGAGGAAAACGAGCTGGATTAGCTTCAGGAAATTCCAAGGTTTCTTCAATGGTCCCAAGCTTCCCATGAAATCAAAGGCCCATCATTTTATGGCCAACATCCTACTGGTGATGCAAGATGTAGAGCACAATAGTCTCAGAAGAATTAAAAAGGAATAACAACCAAGGGCAAAGGAGAGGCGTATATGGTGGGTATGAACATGCTCTGACGTTTAACTAATGAGAAACTCTGAAGAAAATAGGAGCAAAGATGTCATCGATTGGAAGAGAAGATGGGCTGGTCTCATGGCTGAAGGCAAGGATTTGCGAATAGAACATTTTGCCTTATGATGCTAGGAGAAATCAAGGAAGGACCTCAACACACTGGGGCGACCCTGCCCCCTCCCACCCCTTCCCCAAAATCCCCCTGAGGAGAACTTATGGCAAGACTTGGATAAGAGTCACGTAGGATGAGCAGGCGTGGATAGGTTTCAGACTACATCACTGGAAGAAACTTCCAAATTGTTCTGATCACAGATGCCTTTGAGTATTTGGTTCACTATGCTTTAAGCCCAGAAAGATTTCATTTAATGTTCCCTTAGCAAACAGTAATTTTTACCATCCTTTAAGAAAAATTTCAGCTTATGCTAAAAATTATTTTGTTAAAGGGCTAATGGCCTCTTTAGGGATAAACTATGAGTTTTTTTAGATTTTTTTTTCCTTTGGAGGGGGGATGGCGGGGCAATTGGGGTTAAGTGACTTGCCCAAGGTCACACAGCTAGTAAGTGTGTCACGTGTCTGAGGTCATATTTGAACTCAGGTCCTCCTGACTCCAGAGCTGGTGCCCTACTCACTGCGCCACCTAGCTGCCCTGGGATAAACTATGTTTGACCAAAATTTAGAGAGAAAATTTAGCAGAGTTTAATAATATAGATGTTTTGCGGCAACCTCCAAAACAGTCCCAGGTTGACTCTCTTATTTCATGGTTCATTACCTCGGGCTCTCAACTTTAGAGTCACCTTTGAGTTCTGACTATAATTTCCTATATACAGTCATTTACCAAATCTTATTGATTCTTCCTTCACAACGTTGCCCAAGTCTGGACCTTTCTTTTTATTCTCATTGTCTCTCACCTTAATCCAGGGCCTCATCACCTTGCTTTTGGATTAGTATAATAACCTTCATTTCTCTTCTTTTTTCATATTCTCTTTCTCTTGCCATCCATTCCATCAATTCATTCCTATATACATTTATTAGAGCGCACACTGATAAATCATTCCAACTCACCCCTTCTATCCTGCCACTCCCTTCCTCAAAAACTTTCAATGACTCCCAATTGCCTAAGGAATAAAGTCCAAACTTCTCTGTTTTTCAAGGCTCTCCACACTCTGACTTCAGCTTCCCTCTCCAACCTCTTTTATTTCTTACTGCTCCCCAATAGAAACCTTTCACCGCAGCCAGGCTAGCCTCCTCACTCTCTTGTGACCCTCATTCCTGTCTCTGCCCTGTCCTCCATGGTCTCCCACCTGGAGGGACCACCTCATTTTCTCTCCATCAAACCAATTTTTGCTCTTCTTTTTAGGGCTCAGTTTCTAAGCTTTGCCCAACCACACTGATGTCTCCCTTCTCTGAGATTCTTTTAATATCTGTACCCCTCATTTGGGCACTTACATTGAAATGCAAAATCAACTGTCCAATGGCAGTGTGACTTGTCTCCCTAATTAAACTAGAAGCTCCTTGTTTTTGTTCGTGAGAGAAAAGGGATTTTCCCTAAAGTTGTATGAATATTTTTTGTTTTGTACATTACCATCATTTCACAATAATTGCTTGCCTTTCTCCTCACCCCATAGAACCCAAACTCACAACAAAGAAAAACAGTAAAGAAAGCAAAACAAACACCGAGACTGTCACCGATGGCTAAGATGATCTCATTTCCCCTCTCATACGTTCAGTTAACAAAAAAATTCCGTACCACTTAAGTAGTATATGGGCACAAAGAGGAAGTTTATAATGAAACCAGAGATCTGCAGACAATTAGTCATCCTGCTCATATTTATTAACTGTGACCTAGCATTGCTTAATCGAACTCTAGCTTGATCCATAGCATGGCACAATCCAGTTGTTGGATTTAATTCTGCACAAAAGTGCTAAAAGAAGAGAAAGTTTATAGAGAGACACGGAACTCGTGCCTGCTGGGATACCTGCAGGAGAAGGCATTAGAGCAACCCAGGCAGCTGATGATGGGAGAAAAGACAGACAGTGCGCAGAGTTCTGATCGGGTGCCCCGACAGAATTTTCTCTTAGCTTGCAATTTTGTGACATCTAGAAACAGCTACTTTTTACCCCAAAATTTCAAATCCATCTAGTTTCAAATCTATCTAGGAACAAATCAATAATATGGTTACTTACCCCCAGCAATCTCTCTCTGCCTCTGTCTAGCTTTATTTCCCTCTCCAGCTCCCTCTTTTCCTTTCTTGAGCTTTCCTCTCTTTCTCTCTCCCTCTTTTCTCCTCTCCTCCCTCTCCCCTCTCCCTCTCCCTCTCCCTCTCTCTCTGTCTCTCTCTCTCTCTCTCTCTCTCTCTCTCTCTCTCTCTCTCTCTCTCTCTCTCTCTCTCTCTGTCTCTCTCTCTCTCTCTCTCTCTGTCTCTTTCTCTCTCTCTCCCCTTCCCAATTCCTGGTTGGGAAACCACTCATTTCTACCTTATAGCCTTAGATGTTAGGCTTGGGCACAGAGAGATTAAATGATTTGCCCAGGGTCATATAGTTAGTATGTGTCAGAGTCATCACTTGAACCCAGATCTTTCTTAGTCTAAGGCCAGCCCTCTATTACAAGTACCTTTCTGTGGTCATAGTACGTGAAGATGTATGCCTAGAAGGGCTTAATAAATATCTGTTGAATTGAATAATACTATGAAATAATAGAAAGACTATTGAGAAAAATCATTACAATACTGTAAAAATTAGTTCATCATAGATATCTTTCAATACTTAAAAAAATGGTGAATTCATCATTATGGACACTCCCTTTATTGATTCATATCCAAAACCCTCTATAGTGAAGAGTCCACACCTAAGTAAGTGTTCTTCATGAGTTGATATAATTGTGAACCTCTGGTAATGAACCTCTCCAAATTTAGCTGATCTGGTCTTCTGGTGACAAACAGAGAGCCCACTGCTGGGCTCAGATCCAAAGTCCTCCTAGGGGGGCAGCTAGGTGGTGCAGTTGGTCAGGAGGATCTGGGTTCAAATCCAGTCTCAAGCACCTAGTAGCTGTGTGACCCTTGGCAAATCACTTAACCCTGATTGCTTCCGCCCCACCCACCCCCCAAAATAAAATCTCACCAAAGTCCTTCTAGGTTTGTCAAAGGGTGTTGTTTTTTGGTGGTTTTTTTGTCACAGTCAATAAACATTTATTAAGCACCCACTGGGGTGCTTATTAATCATCCTTTGCCAGGCACTGTGCTAAGCACTGGCCACCCAAAAAAAGGGAAAAGACAATCCCTGATTTCAAGGAGCTTACCTTCTAATTGGGCAGATAACAAGCACGTGCCTATGTGCAAACAAACAAGATACAGACAGGATAAACCGAGATAATCAACAGAGAGAGGGCACTAGAATTAAAGGGAATCAGGAGGGGCTTCTTGGAGAAGATAGAATTTTAGCTGAGACTTCAAGGAAGCCAAGAGAAGCCAGGAGGTGGAGATGAGGGAGGGGGAGAGCATTTCAGGTATGGGGAGAGCCAATGAGAATGACTGAAGCTGAGAGATACAGAGTGTTCTGGGAACAGCAAGGAGGCCTGTGTCACTGGATAGCACGATATGGGCGGGAGGGGGGGGGCGGGGAGGCTGGCAAGGTATAAGGTGTAAGTAGACTAGAAAAGTAGGAGGGGGGCAGATTATGAAGGATTTTGAAAGCCAGGGAGAGGATTTTATATCTGATCTTGGAGGTGATATGGAAGCCGCTGGCGTTCATTGAGCAGGGGTTCAGGGTGATGAGGCTTTCGAACAGGATCCTTAGAGCAACAAAACCAAGGAAAATAACATCTCAAAATGGGCTACATTCACCGTATAAAAGCTTGCAATCAGTAGGATTGCATAAGTAGGATACTACTTATGGTTCCTAGAGAAGTTTACAAGGCTGGGTTTTCCTGTTAGTTTTTTGAGCTCTCCAGCTAGTAAATGAAGGTTATTTGATACCTTCCAAGGGCATATACTTTACAAGACGCTGGACCGTCTCCCAGTCATCCTGATCTACTGAACCCAGATGGCTCTGGAGGAGAAAGTGAGGCTGGTGACTTTGCCCAGCCCTCCCTCACTTAAATCCAAGTCACCTGCAAGTCACGGCATCACCTCCCTGAGGTCATGGTCCTCTTCGAGAATGTAGGACAAGCAGCAACAACTTTACAAGACAATAAAATTGGAAATCTGTACAGGCCTTTTTCCTTCATACTTCCCCCTCCCCGCTTCCACCTTTCCCCTCTCCAGATTGTTTCCAGGCGACGTCTGACTCACTAGACAGGAGCTGGGCTGCCGCAGGAGGATGAGAAAGGCATTCTGCTGGAACACTGTGGTTGATTGTCAGCACCTCGAACAGACTGAGTGGAACCCTAGGAGAGAAGCGCATCTCCCTAACTCCGATGTTCAAAATCACAGTGGGAACACGGGGACTTTACGTAGGTGGGGCTTGTTCCCTGAATTACCAGACATCCTCTCTAGCCACTGTCCTCTCTAGCCATTGTGGACTGGATTCTGTAATCATCTGTAAGATTCAGATCTAGAAGCAACCCCAGAGATCCTCTAGAATCAATCCTTCCATTTTACAGGTAAAGAAACTGAAGCCCAGAAAAGTGAAATGGCTTGCCTGGAGTTAATAGCTATGATGGAGCAGAGTCACGATTTGAACTCAGGTCTTTGGCTCCTAATCCCATGTTCTTTTATCTGCCTCTGTGGGTTGAGTTCATTTTTGTTCTCAATTTCTCCCACATCTACAGGGAGTCCTGTGGAGAGATCCTTGACATGGGGAGGACTAAGCACCTTGACTATGAAAAACCTATTATTCTCTGCAGGCAAGACTTGGCATGGAGTGGGAGGAGGGGAATAAGAAGAGAATAAGCATTGATGGAGTGCCTACTGTGTGTCAGGCACAGTGCTAAAGCATTTTTACCTGTATTATTTTATCTCATTTGATCCCAGCAACAATCCTGCGAGGTCAAGGGCTGTTACTATCCCTATTTTACAGTTGAGAAAACTGAGGGAGACAGAAGTTTTGAGTGACATGCCCAAGGCTCCACAGCTGGTAAGTGTCTGGAGCTGGATTTGAACTCAGATCTTTCTGACTCTAGGCCCAATGTTCTAGCCCCCCCCCCCCCCCAACACACACCACCAGTTGCTGTCAGGATATAGCTGAAATCAAGCTGTTTTGGAGTCAGAGAACCTGGGTTCAAATTTTGTCCCTGATGCTATCTGTGTGACCCTGGGCAAGTCACTTCACTACCCCAGCATCCTCGTCTGTAAAACGTGAGGGTTGGGCTAGATGGTCTCTGAAGCTTCTTCTAGATCTAGCCCTGATTCTGCGGCTGTTATCTGGGACTATCTTGGCTCTCCGGGAAAGCCTGACCCGCCTGCATATCAGTGGGACAATTCCATCTTCCTCTCACCACCCGGATCTGGCCGGTCTGGTGTGGGGCAGGCAAGTGGCACAGAGAAAATTACCCCTTTCCACAATGGGCCAGTCAAACATGGTGCCAGCGTATCAAGCAGAACCACTGTGCCCAGGGCAGCCTGAGTCACGGGTTGTCTTCATAGCTGCCGTGACCCAGAGGAGTTTCTCAGTCCCTCTCCCTGGGCTGGACCGCTAGCTCGTTCCCTTTCCGTGCCAGAGATAGGTTCAATGTGAAGGTTCCCACTGTCGGAAGTAGGAATAGCGGCTACCTGGGTATAAGGTGGGTTATTTGGCCGGTGGGGGATGGGGAGGGGGTGCCTACAGCTTAGCAATCAAACTTCCAGGGACTTAAGGTTCCGGAGATGCTGTCACTTACCTGGGGTCGCGTCTTAGCGGGCTCGCGCCGGGCTCCATTATCCGGACTGATCAACTTTTTGCGGTTTGGCTGACTCGAGGCTGGGCGAGGGGGAAGTTCAAGGTGTGCTGTGGCTGAGCTTTCAGCGCGGAGCTGCAGTTTCTACGCCTAACCCTGTCTTCTCTCCTTCCTGTCAAGCCAAGTTCCTGGTAGCAGAGTTCATTTCTAGCAAAATGCAATCAGTTTGAATGCCTCAGGTCCTGGCTCCTCCCTGATTTCCTGTGTTCTCTACCTCCTCATTCCCACAGATGAACCCTATCCCTGATCTTTCAGGGCTGGCTGTCAGGGAGACTCCTATCTTAGCAGTGGAACATCCCAAAGCATTTAGGGAGAGCAGAAATGCTTTCTCCTCACTCATGAGTCCCTGGTCAGGAGATCGGAACTCTCTTTCTCCTCATCTACAGCTCCTGACTTCCCTGGCTTTCTTCAGGTTCCACTAGAATTCCACGTTCTATAAAATTGTACGTATTCTTTGATTCGGCAATACTATTGCTACGTCTGTCCCAAAGACATGAAAAAGGGAAAGGAGAAAATATTTGTACAAAATATTTGTTTTTGTGGTGGCCGAGAACTGGAAATCCCGGGGATGCCCATCAATTTGGGAATGGCTGAACAAGCTGTGGTATATGAAGGTAATGGAATACTATCGTGCTATAAGAAAGGATGAGCAGGTGGACTTGGGGAAAACCTGGACTTAAATGAACTGGTGCTGAGCAAAGTGAACAGAACCAGGAGAACACTGTATACAGTAACATGTTCGATGAAGAATTGTGAATGACTTAGTTATTTTCAACAATACCGTGATCTAAGGCAATCCCAAAGGACAAATGATGGAACATACGATCTGCCTCCAGAGAAAGAACTGATTTTGTCTGAATACAGACTGAAGCATGCTTTTTTCACTTTCTTTCATTCTTTTTCTTTTATTTGAGTCTTCTTATACAAAATGACTAACGTGGAAATGTTTTACATGAATGCACATGTGTACCCTCTATCTGATTGCTTTTACCATGGGGGGCAGGGGGGAAGAAGGTAGGGATAGAATTTGGAACTCCAAACTTAAAAAAACCTAAATGTTAAAAAGTTGTTTTAACATGTAATTGGAGGGGGGGAAAGCTAGATGGCACAGTGAGTAGAGAGCACTGGCCCTGGAGTCAGGAGGACCTGAGTTCAAATCCAGCCTCAGACACTTGACACACCAGCTGTGTGACCTTGGGCAAGTCACTTAACCCCAATTTCCTTGCCTTCCCCCCTCCAAAAAAAACCAAAAACCAAAACAAAAGAAAAACAACATGTAATCGGGGAGAAAATTAAAAATATACATGTATATACATATACATGTATGCATATGTATACACACATACATACATGTATATACACAAAGAATTCTGTGTTCTACAGGCTGTCTTTGCCCATTCCTCTTACTGCTAGTAGTACCTTCCCTCTGTTGATTATCTCCAGCTGATCCCATCTACATCTTGTTGGCACATAGTTGCTTGTGCATTATCTTCCTCCTTAGACCATGACTTCCTCGAGTACGGGGCTTGTTTTTTGTTTTTGTTTTGTCTTTCTTTGTATGCCTGGTCCTTACCATAATGGCATATAGTGGGTACTTAATAAATGCTTGACTTGTTGCTCAAGAGTCCAGTAGGAGGACACATCGATAAGCCATCCACCAGCCCTGTTCTCCTATTCTTGTACATCCCTTTTCAACTCTGGAAAAAAAAAAAGTGGACCCAGGGCTCATTTCATGACCCAAAAATCATACTTGGGAGCTGCATCTCAGAGAGCAGAAGCTGGAAAGGGGGGAGAGGGACAAGTGGAGGCCCTGGGCTAATTAAACTCCGCAACCTTGTCTGAAACATCACCGATGAAGTAAGACGGAGAGGCTGGTGGGGACGGGGCAGGAAGCAGGCTTCCAGGGCACTTGGCATTAAAATAGAAGGACAATCTAACCATACAGGGATTTCCTAACTAGCTATCATTTATCCCTCTAACTTGAAAGGAAGGACACATCTTAGGCTTTCAGGGGGTGAGGGAGAAGCCCCCAAGTTAGAGAGACAAATGATGGCTAGATGGAAAATCCCCCATATGCTTAGATTCTCCTTCTGTTTTAACACCAAGTGCCCTGAAAGCCGCTTCCTGCCCTCTGCCCATCAGCACCTCCCTCTTCCTTCACACAGTCCCTAAAGAAGGGCTTGAACACTTTATCTGGAGGTCAGGAAGAGGTGTTTGAGGTGGTGTGCAAATATTGGCTGATGATGTTACTTTCCGGTTATTTACGTATTTCCTGGTATGCACCTTTTCTTTGCTAAATAAACAGTCCTTTTATATTTTATCTCTAATATCTGTTGCCTTTTCTCTCCTTCTATAACCAGGAACCTTGTCCAAGCCCCCACTATCTCTAATCTGAGCTATTGCCACAACATCCAAATTATTCTCTGCTTCTAGTCTTACTCTCCTCCCATCTATCTTCCACCCAGTTTCCAAAATAATCTTCTTAAGGCTTAAGTGTGATCATATCATTTCTGTACTTAGGACTCTTCAGGGCTCACAGTGATAAAATGCATATTTTCTTACATTAGTAGGATAAAATACAAATTCCTCTCTTTGGCCTTTAAAGCGCCTTACAATATAGTTCAAACTATTCCTTCGACTTATTTCATATCATTACCCTTCACACACTCATTGTTCCAACCAAATTGGCCAACTTGTTATTCTCCTAACATGACATTCAATTCCCCACCTCCATGCTTTTGCATAGGCAGTCCATCCTACCTGAAATGAATGCTATCCTTTCTCACCTGTGCTTCTCAAAATCCTTTGCTTCATTGAAGAGTCAGTTCAGGTTTACTTTTTTTTTTTTAATCAATAGTTTCAGCATTCTTTGGAATTGGGTTGGTGGAGACAGCCATGGAGGCCTTCAGACGGTGGATGAGGAGAATGGAGGGTGTAACCACATTTCCCACCTCCAAGTGCCTATCGGATATCTTGAACTTGGTGTCTCACAGACATGTCAAACTCAGTAGGTCCAACACAGAGCTCATTACAGTTTCCTCTCAGATCCTCCTTTCTTTCAAACCCATTATATTTTCTTCTTCTCCCCTCTAACTTCCCTATTAAGGGAACCACTAATTTCCCAGTGACCCGGAATTATAGGACAGATAAGGTCAACTCCTCATCTAATCAGTTGCCAAGTCCTGTCAGCTGTATCTTTGTAACGCCTCTCCTATATCACTGTCTTCCCCTTCTCTCCTCTGGCATTGCCACCACTCTGGTACAGGCCATTATTACTTCATGCCTTGACTACTGCAGTAATCTGTGGGTTGGTCTATCTCAGCTCTCTCCTCACTCCAGTCCATCTTTCACACAGCTGTCAAAGGTTTCGATAAACTCCAATGGCTGGGCAGCTGGGTTGCACAGTGGATAGAGAACCAACCCTGGAGTCAGGAGGACCTGAGTTCAAATCCAGCCTCAGACACTTGACACTTACTATCTGTGTGACCCTGGGCAAGTCACTTAACTCTGATTGCCTTCCAAAAAAAAACCCACCTCCCCCACCAAAAGACTCCAATGGCTCCCTATTACCTCCAGGATCAAATGTAAAATCCTCTGTTTGGCATTCAAAGCCCTTCAGAAACCTATCCCCTTCCTACTTTTCCAGCTTTCTCATCCCTTACACCCCACCACATACTCTGATCCAGTGGTCTGCTGTTCCTTGAACAAGACACTCCATCATATGACTCAGGACATTTTCAGTGGTTCCTTCATTCCTAGAATTCTCTCTTTCTTCAATCTCTTTCTCCTGGTTTCCTTCAAATCCTACATGAAACTTTTCTGATTCCCCTTAATCGTAATGCTATATATTGATCTTGCTTGTACATTGCTATTCACATACTGTCTCTCCCATCAGACTCTGAGCTTCTCAAAAGCAGGGAGAGTATTTCACCTTGCTCTGTTTCCCCAGCTCACAGCACAGTGCCTGGCACACACTAGCTCCCGAATGTTTGTTGACTTGATTTGACTCCAAGGAAAGTCCCTGTGTAGGGAGCAGTGCCACAGGCCAGGAGTACTATAAGGGAGCGGGCAATGGGACAGCACAAGGAAAGGATGTTAATTCCCCTGCTGTCTTTGACCTGTGACACATTCACCTGTCCCTGACAACAGGGCAGGCTGACTCAGCCTCCTGAAAGTCATCTCCAATCAAACATTCCCCTAGGTCATTCAACCCAGAATTAAGATGGGAGACCTTGAGGTTAACTGCTCAGAATATTGTACTTTAGACTTGCCCAGAGCAGGGCTGAGGGCGGGGAAGTTATTTCCCAGAACTTTTCTTCCAGTGGGGTTTGAAACTGTGTTCGAGGGAAAGGATTTGGGGAAGTGGCACGGACCTTAAAGGTCATCTAATGCAACACCGTTGTTTTGCAGAGAAAGGAACCAGAGAGAGTAAGAGACTTTCACAAGGTCACACAGGTAATAAATGTCAGAGGCAGGATTTCAGCCTAGGTCCCCTGACTCCAGAAGGATTTCTGCATTAGTAAGAAAGATCAAAATGCCATGCCGTAGTATATAAAAAGGGATTATTAATTTTATTTGAAAGAAAGAGAAAGATAATTGTGGGTCTGGTGGGATGAGCCTGGTGCTGTCTCAGTCCCTAAAGCACTTCACCTTCTCTGTTTTTGTCTCATTTTCCCTTCCACTCCTTAATCAAAGAGAGAAGATTTGTTTCCTACTCCTTCCAAGGAGATTCCCTCATGTCCTAGACTGGGAAGTTGATGCACTAAGGGACAGGGAGGGTCTTAGGTCTATAGGGAAAAGAGAATCCAAGAACCTCAAATCACAATCGATAAGTTGGGGTGGAAGAAGCAGGGCCAGCTTGTCTTAGAAGGATACAGAGAAGAGAGGAGGACCCAGAAGCTTTATTGCACTCCTACTATGGGCAAGATACTATGTGTTGGGAGACAATGTTATTCAGTTGTGTCTAACTTTTCGTGACCCCATTTGGGGTTTTCTTGGCAAAGGTACTGGAGAGGTTTGCCATTTCCTTCTCCAGCCCATTTTAGAGATAAGGAAACTGAGGCACACAGTTAAGTGACTTGCTCAGGGTCATACAGTTAGTATGCATCTAAGATCACATTTGAACTCAGGTCTTCCCGACTCCAATCCAGCACTCTATCCATTGTGTCAGCTGTGCAACTCCAGTGAGGCTGTGCTGTTTCTTTCCTCTCAAAGTCAGAAAGGGGTGGGGTAGAAATCCCCACATAATAACTAGTAGGCAAGCTCAGAGGTAGAACTTCCTTCTCTAAGCCTTCCTAGTTATCCCTTCCTTTCAGGTAAAAGGGGCAGAGTTTAGCCTGCAGGGTCTGTGTTGGCACCTTCAGTGGTACCCTGGCTGCAAATGACTCATTGTTCTAGGGCAGGGTTCTTTACCCTTTTTTGTACATCATGGACAACCCTGGAAGGGTTGGAGAGTTCGAAGCTTCTGGACCCTTTCTCAGAATAACGTTTTTAAACGCATAAAATAAAATACACAAGACCACAAATGAAATCAATTACATTGAAATGCAATTATAAAAATATGTGTTAAACAAGTTCATGAACCCTGCAGTAAGAACCTCTATTCTAGGAAAAATCTAAGTGACCCCGAGTTCAAGTTTGAGGATTTAGGCTGGGAAAGTCATAAAATCGTTAATAAAGCTTAATTGTGACTGAGTAACTACTAGAGTAGTCTTTTAACTGCCCACAGCAGAATTATAGTGTCTTAGCACAGATAGTCCATAAAACTCTCCCCTCTCAGAGAGGATTTTAGAGTGCCCCTGGGAGAGGGCACTCTAGTCTCAAGTAATGATTTCACCATGGACAATAAGAACAAACTCATTTATAAAAAAAAAAAAGAATCAGGCTGGCAAATTAGCATCAGTAGGACTCTATGGAAAAATAAGATATATCGGGTTTTTACAATTCTCCCTCTCTAGTCAGAAGAAGAGAGGAAAGGAGAAAGAAAATGCCTCTCAGATATCCTCCTTCAAAGCTGAGGGGTAGGGGAAGAATCTATCACTGATCAAGTCCTCTCTCCAATAGGTCTGCTGCAGTCCCATCTGCCTGCTGTGAACGTTTACACTGCCTGCCTCAAGACGAACTCAGCTTCTTTCCATCTCTGCTTTTCTCCTACCAGTGATATTTCTCAGTGTAGCCCCCCCTTTACCTTAAGTTCCATATGCTAGCACCTGTTACACCCCCATTTCCAAAGTCTATGCAATGTTTCCTCCATCTTCTCCCAGACTGAAGGGGAAGAGGGAGATATCATTCCTAAGATGCCTGTCCTTCAAAATATTTGCCACATCGAGGTCCTCAACCTGGGCCATGCTTGCAGGGTATGAGTCCCATAGTAGGTAGTACAAATGTTAGTATCCTCATTTTTACAGATGAGGAAACTGAGGCTCAGAGAGGTTAAGTGTAACCCTTGTGTCAGAGGCTTTCATGATATAAAGAGGTTTGATAAACTTTGGGAGATTTTATCACTCTTGTTTGTATGCTCTCACTCAAGAAAACTGGGAAAAGGTATGTATTTTACAGCACACTGAAACCAACTCCCTACCTGCACACAGTTCACACACACACACACACACACACACACACACACACACACACATACAGAAAAGCTTCATTAATGGAAAGAAGAAACCAAAATAGAATCCCTTAAATGAGCTACCATTAGTCCCAAAGAATTTATATCAATCTCTGGTATCACTAACAGTCCCAGATGTGAAGGCTCTTCTGGTAGGATCTCCCTTCCCCACATCATACCTAATGCCCCCTACCCATTTGAGACTTGGTGTGGAGCTAGATTTAGTAGCCAGTTTTTCCTTCTCTTTCAATTTCCTCTTATTCTTCTGTTCCACAGTCCACATGGTAATTCAAGCAAGGTGAAGAAACGTGGCACATTGGAAAAACAGTTGGGTTTGAAGTCAAAGGAACTGACTTCATATCACAGGTCTGCCTCTTACTGCCTGTGTGACATTGGGCAAGTCTCTGAGTCTCAGTTTCTCATCTGTAAGATGGAGGAATTGGACTAAATGACTTCTAAATCTCCATTACAGCCCCAAATCTATGTTCCTGAGATGAGGGCCTTTAGTGATATCATTTCTGTGTAAGATGAGGGCAAAACCACCAAAGGCACCCCAGGTGCCACTGCTCACCTTTCTCTTTTTTCTCCTTTTTTTCTCCTCTCTTTTTGTTACCTACCAGTTAGCAGCTCCAAACATGATATAAATTCCTTCAGAAAAACACCATTTATTCTCTCCTGTCACTCAAGTGGCATGGGGGATAGGAATGCAAAATGATGATGAGTTCAAGTCTCTCTATCTTAGGTATGTTCTAAGGTACAAAAAAACTGTCAAAAGCACAGGTGAGCCCCTCTTGGCAATCTTTGAAAGACCATAGATAATGGGAAAGGAACCATACAACTAGAGATGGGCAAATATCCCAGTTTTCAGGAAAGGGAAGAGAATGAAATCTGAAGTCTATAAACTACTGTGCTTGACTTTATTTCCTGGCAAAATTCCAGAAAATATTATTAAAGGGGTGGATAGTCAATATTTAGAAATGAAAGCAGTGATCCCAAAGAACCAGAATGATTTCATCAAACGTGGGTAATAAGAGATTAACAGTATTTCCTTTTTCACAGGGTTGCTAGACTAGGACATCCATACAGTCCTACTCAGATGCCCCCATCATGAGCATTCGAAGGCTATTTCAGCAGAGTAGTAGCTCTCGAAGGTTCTTCAATGCTGCAAAGTCTTCAAGTACAATCCCAGCAACAGAACACTTAGGACTGGTCCATAACACTCGTTCAACTTTACTTGCCAGATAATCACAGCTTAAAACTGGGAGCCTGTGTCTTTCCAAGAATCATTTTAATTAAGCAGAGTCTTCAGTAAGCTGGTGACTTGGCAATGAATTCTTTGGCTGTGGCAACCAATGTTAACTGTCATGATATTCTGGCTTTACTCTCCCCAAATGAGGCTGATTACATCTCCTCTTTCAGCATTTTGGATGAATGAATGCCTGATAGATTATAGTGTCTCTTTTTTAATGCTACCAACTCAAACTTTCTTTTTCGTGTGTAGCCACCAATGATTAGCACCACAGTTCTATTTAACCAATTAATATCAATATTAATGTTAGTATTAATTTAATAATAGCCATTCTCCAACTGATCAATGGTCAAAGCATATGAACAGGCAGTTTTCACAGGAAGAAATCAAAGCCATCAATAGTCAGATGAAAAAATATTCTATATCACTAATAATTAGAGAAATGCAAATTAAAACAACTCTGGGCTATGGGCTAGATTTAGTGGCCAGTTTTTCCTTCTTTCCCAATCTCCATTTTACAGATGAGAAATTGAGACTCAGAGACTTGCCCAACGTCACACAGGCAGTAAGAGGCAGACCTGTGATATGAAGTTAGTTCCTTTGACTTCAAACCCAACCCTCTTTCCAATGTGCCATTTGTCTTCACCTTGCTTGAGTTACCATGTGGACTGTGGAACGGAAGAGTAGGAGGAAACTGGAGAGAAGGAAAAACTGGGCACTAAATCTAATTCTAACAGAGGCAGTCTTTAACCAGAAGGGCACTGTCATCCAGAAAATCATTAAGAAAATTATTACAGAGCTGGGGAGGGAGGCGGAGCCAAGATGGCATCTGGAAAGCAGAGACTTGCCTAGGATTCTCCCCCAGGACCCTCCAAACATCTGTAAAAAATGCCTCTGAACAAATTCTAGAACTGCAGAACCCACAAAATAGCAGAGGGAAGCAGGGCTCCAGCCGAGGACAGCCTGGATGGTAGCTGGGTAAGGTCTATCACACATGGAGCTAGGAGCAGAGCAGAGCACAGCCCAGCGTGGGCTGCACACGGACCAACCAGACCAGGAGCCAGGCGGAACAGGCCCTAGCACCCTGAATCAGTGAGCTGTGGCAGTTACCAGACTTCTCAACCCATAAACACCAAAGACAACAGAGAAGGTTAGTGGGAAAAGCTGCGGGGACAGAGTGAAAGGAGTTTGCGGTTTGGCCACTGCCCCTGGGGCAGCGGAGGTGGGGCAGCTACAGAACTACAGCTGCAGTTGCTTCTGGCCACAGGCCCACCTGGTGGGAGGAATTAAGTGGCAGATCTGAGTGGCAGTGCAGAGCCAGCTTAGATCTGAGTTGCAGTCTTGGGGGAGGAGGAGCACTGGTGTAGCGGAGCTTGCTGTATAGAAATAGCTCTGAAAACAACAGCACAGCCCCTCAAGCTTGGAACAAAGTACTCTATACTCTACAAGCAGTCATACCCTGACAAAAAACCCAAGGGTCAAGTAGTTGGCTGGGAACATGGCCAGGCAGCGAAAACGCACCCAGATTCAGTCTCAGACTTTGGAATCTTTCTTTGGTGACAAAGAAGACCAAAACATACAGCCAGAAGAAGTCAACAAACTCAAAGAGCCTACATCAAAAGCCTCCAAGAAAAACATGAACTGGTCCCAGGCCATGGAAGAGCTCAAAAAGGATTTGGAAAAGCAAGTTAGAGAAGTAGAGGAAAAATTGGGAAGAGAAATGAGAGCGATGCGAGAAAACCATGAAAAACAAGTGAATGACTTGCTAAAGGAGACCCAAAAAAATACTGAAGAAAATAACACCTTAAAAAATAGACTAATTCAAATGGCAAAAGAACTCCAAAAAGCCAATGAGGGGAAGAATGCCTTGAAAGGCAGAATGAGCCAAATGGAAAAGGAGGTCCAAAAGACCACTGAAGAAAATACTACCTTAAAAATGAGACTGGAGCAACTGGAAGTTAGTGACTTTATGAGAAATCAAGATATTATGAGACAGAATCAAAGGAATGAAAAAGTGGAAGACAATGTGAAATACCTCATTGGAAAAACCACTGACCTGGAAAATAGACCCAGGAGAGATAATTTAAAAATTATTGGACTACCTGAAAGCCATGATCAAAAAAAGAGCCTAGATATCATCTTTCAAGAAATTATCAAGGAGAACTGCCCTGATATTCTAGAGCCACAGGGCAAAATAGAAATTGAAAGAATCCACTGATTGCCTGCTGAGAAAGATCCCAAAAAGAAAACTCCTAGGAATATTGTTGCCAAATTCCAGAGCTCCCAGGTCAAGGAGAAAATACTGCAAGCAGCCAGAAAGAAACAATTTGAGTATTGTGGAAACCCAATCAGAATAACCCAAGATCTGGCAGCCTCTACATTAAGAGATCGAAGGGCTTGGAATACGATATTCTGGAGGTCAATGGAACTAGGATTAAAACCAAGAATCACCTACCCAGCAAAACTGAGTATCATGCTCCAAGGCAAAATATGGATTTTCAATAAAATAGAGGACTTTCAAGCTTTCTCAGTGAAAAGACCGGAGCTGAATAGAAAATCTGACTTTCAAACACAAGAATCAAGAGAAGAATGAAAAGGTAAACAATAAAGAGAAATCATAAGGGACTTACTAAAGTTGAACTGTTTTGTTTACATTCCTACATGGAAAGATGATGTGTATAATTCATGAGACCTCAGTATTAGGGTAGCTGAAGGGAATATACATACATACATACATACATATATATGTGTGTATGTGTATATAAAAGTGTGTGTGTGTGTGTGTGTGTGTGTGTGTGTATGTATATATCTCACCCTGTGCCCTCGGTCTATAAATATATATATATAGACCGAGGGCACAGGGTGAGTTGAATATGAAGGGATGATATCTAAAAAAATAAAATCAAATTAAGGGATGAGAGAGGAATATATTGAGAGAGGGAGAAAAGGAGAGATAGAATGGGGTAAATTATCTCACATCAAAGTGGCAAGAAAAATCAGTTCTGTTGGGAGGGAAGAGGGGGCAGGTGAGGGGGAGTGAGTGAATCTTGCTCTCATTGGATTTGACCTGAGGAGGGAATAACATAGAGACTCAGTTGGGTAACTTACTCCACAGGAAAGAAGGAGGAAGGAGATTTAAAAAAGGCGAGGGACGACGATAGAAGGGAGGGCAGACAGAGGGAGGAGGTAATCGAAAGCAAACACTTTTGAAAAGGGACAGGGTCAAGAGTGGAAAATTGCATAAAGGGGGATAGGATACGAAGGAGCAAAATATAGTTAGTCTTTCACAACATGAGTATTGTGGAAGGGTTTTGCATAATGATACACATGTGGCCTATGTTGAATTGCTTGCCTTCTTAGGAAGGGTGGATGCGGAGGGAAGAGGGGAGAGAATTTGGAACTCAGTTTTAAAAGAAGATGTTCAAAAAAAAAAGTTTTTGCATGCAACTAGAAAATAAGATATACAGGCAATGGGGCATAAAAATCTATCTTGCCCTACAAGATAGTAAGGGAAAAGGGGATGAGGGGGAGTGGGGTGACAGAAGGGAGGGCTGACTGGGGAATGGGGCAATCAGAATATATGTCATCTTGGAGTGAGGGGAGGGTAGAAATGGGGAGAAAATTTGTAATTCAAACTCTTGTGAAAATGAATGCTGAAAACCAAAAATATTAAATAAATAAATAAATAAATAATGGAAAAAGGAAAATTATTACAAATCAATAGTATTTCTTACATAAAGATTTCCCAAAAGCACAATGGAAGAAATTAAGCATGAGAGCAGAATAACATAAATTTAAAACATAGATCCAAAACAAAACTTATTGCCAGGCAAATGACATTAATCCAGTCAGATGCATTTCTGAATTATTGTACCAAAAAAAAATCAATTTATTTATCTCTTTAGCAAAGCATTCTATACCACGTATAGGCAGAGACCAGCATTGAATAATTAAAATCCATTTTCATTAATGGTTTCAAAAGTGACTCTTATTGTTACAATCCACAAACATTTCACCTTAATGCAAAATTGCAATGCATTTTCCATCAAGACCTGTTTTACTTATAGAGGGTCAAATACTATAATATTCTAAGAGGAAAAAGAAAAACAGCACACATCCTGCATTTCATTTGATAGTTTATATTTCACTGCATTACAATATTGTTTCCAGGTCCTTCCTAGAAGGAAGCACAGAGTGCAGACAAGTAAATTGCAATTTAAAAGTAAAAAGAGAATGCTTAAATTGTTCCAAAGGAAAGAAAGTGTGCATACCTGTTTACTCAAGGCCAAAGGAAACAGAAACTTCTTTTTCAGATAAGGTTAAGATAAAGGGACAGATATGATACTGTCATAGGAATCCTTCATTTTCCTTTTATTACATTTTATTATGCCATTTTCATAAGTATTCGATGGATTCTTTCCTGTTAATATTAACCTCTCTTGGCTAAAAACCTGTCTCATGGAATGATAGAATAAAGGGAAGACTTCTTGACATTCCTTAGACAAGAAGCCAAAGAGGAATTTAAGCTTCTCAAAGTAATATAGTTATTTGTGGAAGGACTCTGTAGGCATATAAATCTTTCCTCTCAATCAGTCCAGTGCAAACCTTCTAAATACAGTTTAATCTGTAACCTGACTCAGTATACTTGTAGAGTCTGTTTGACTAGGTTTGTTTCCATAGGGGATGTGTGAGACTATGATTCTGTTTAACTACCTTTTTCAACTTTTATGATGCTGAAGGAAGCATGGGATTATGAACCTGTCTTTTTAAACTTTTATAGCCTAAAAGAATGTACAAGATGGCAATATGTAAAATAATTTATTTCTCTGTCTTTCTGACGTAATTTTGTCTATAAAAAGCTTCACTGGAATCTTAATCTTTGTTCAGGGCTATTTTTCTACCTCCTGAACATGTGCTTAAGCATAATAAAAGCTAGATTTTTATCTCTATAATTTCTGCATCGTTGTAGATTTATCTAGGCAGCACTAACCTACTGCATAAACTCAGCAAGGAGATATTTCTTCCCATAATGATTCTCTTAAGCTTTAGTTGAGATATGATAGCCAAATTTGGGGGTACATTCTGAAACAAGGAATTATAAACATCTCTTATTTAGTCATGAAATCTTTATTTTCCCCACATAAAGATTCAAATATATCCTTCTGTTGGTTTTTCAAGGGCAAAAGTTTAGTTCATCACACTCAAATAATCTCATGCTGCAAATGTCAGTCAGCAATAAGTCCAAACAATGCATATGTAGAGTTGATATCGGATTGCATGCCGTCTTGGGGAAGAGGAGAAAATTTAAAACTTATGGACGTGAATGTTAAAAACTAAAAATAAATTAATTAATTTAATGAAAAAAGAAGAATAAGTCCAAACCTGAAAAAAGTTTTAGGAAGGAATTTTCTAAGTCATCCATCAGAGGGAAGAGCCAAAAAAAGGTGGCCCATTTCCCCGGAAGGTTTCTGGAGCATTAAACAAATCTGGTCTCTAAGCCACACAGGGCTAATGTAATAAAAATTTCCCATAATTTCCTCCCTTTGGGGCTTTTAAAGCCCAACATTCCTATACTAGAGGAAGCAAAATTACAGAAGCAAAGAGCTAGGTTAAAATTTTAAAGGAAATTTGTTAAAATAACCTGAGTCAGTGGAGTTACCACCTGCCCCTCCCATCTTATCTGAAGCTTGATAGAATTATTTTAAAGAGGGATATAGAGCCCTGATTGATGATGAACTTTTCCCAGTGTTTCATAGTTGGAGGGATCAAATTAAGTAAGCATCAGGGGCTGTAAATCAGGTAGCTCAGATTTGCACCAGGAAACAAATGCACTACCCAATACAGTGAGGTTTCCCAGACATTGAAAGCAATAGCAGAGAAGAACATAGATGGCCATGAGTATCACTGAAGAAAAAGTTTTTAAAACACATTCATGATCCCATGCTTCCTTCAATATCATAAAAGTTGAACAAACTTAGTTAAGCAGAGTCATAATCTCATAATCCACTAAGGAAACACACCTAATTAAATGGATACTATAGGTAAGTTCTGGAATAGTTCTCATTCCCAGGACTATTCTGGAGAGGTGTTTCTTCTAGTAGAACAATGACAAAAGGACAAATATAAGATTAGGTTCATAAGGTATGAACTGATTTTTACCACATGAGCTAGTTACTGGAAAACCAAAATTAAGAAGTTGTAGTAAACCTCACTAAATTATATTAAGTCTTATCATTAGCAGACTTTAGTGGCATTGCCTAGGGAACCTCTATAAGTGAGATTGGAATCGTGGAAGCAGATCTACTAGGACATCTCTCCAGAACTTACCTAGGAATGAGGCCTGTTCCAGAATTTACCAATAGTGTCTGTTTAACTAGGTGTGTTTCTTTAGGGGATATATGAGATTATGACTCTGCTTAAGGAAGTTCAAAAGCCGATCATACATACATATATATGTATATGTGAGCATATGTATATACACACATATATACATATATATGATTGGCTTTCAAATACTTTTATTGAGAATAATGAAAAAAAGTATAATATTAACTTATATCCTAGTTCTTAGAGAAAACAATCTAGTCTTGTTGCTTTCTCAAAGTGAAATTTACTACTCCATTATCACCTCACATCTTTGTTCTTTCCCCATTTTGAGGATTTATATTATCCTTATATCATCTAGAAAGAATGAGATACTTTAAGAACTTAATTTTATGCATGAATATATAAATATTAGTGACCACAAATTCAGAATAGAAGACTTAAAAACAATTTACTGTCTTTCATATTTGCATCTCATTATAGTAACTTAGAGATGTTTGAGTTTTGCAACAATAAGATTCATCATACAGTTCACTTAGCCTGATTATAGAAATTTGCTATGAAAGGAAGAACTGTTCCTTCAAGGGTACAGACTGATCTGACATAAACATAACAGGATAAAGCTCCCTAAGCCCTGTATGATTCCAGGTAAGATCATATTTAACCTTTATTTTGGAATAGCCAATCATGCAAAAAGGTTCCACATTACTCATGGGGCATAATAGCCAGGCTCATGATTAAACAGGTGGGAAAATTTCTTATTCAGAAGAAATTGAGTCAAGAGGATACTAAGACCTAGCCTGGGACCAGGGACAACTTGCCTGTGTTCCACTCTGTATCAACAACGGGACTAGCAGCCACTGTGGGGGTGTAAGACCAACAGGCCCAGCACATAGAAGGGCTATTAGCACAGGCTCTTTGATCTGCTTTTCCAAGGAAAGAACTTTAAGGGGTTTATAATCTCACTTTAATTAAACATACATATATCATTCACTTAGTTCAGGGGAAAAAGTCATCACCCTGAAGTTCAAAGCAAATACAAACAGAAATTACAAAAAGGAATTATAAACAGAACAAAATAACACAAATCAATAGACAGGCTTCTATCTGTCTGACCAAATCACAACACATAGTTACCAGAGAGAGAAGCACCAACATCTGGGTTTTCAAAGTCGGGGGGTTCCCCTTAACAGCTACCCAGTCTTGTCTGGCCAAACCACGGGACCAGTCTTCCAATAAGTGAAAACCCCAAAACAAAAACCAATGTCAGATCATATATACACTTCTCAGAGCCCTGGGGCTTAGTACCTACTTAGCAAAAGGGTGTGAGGCCTGGGGCTTGGGGCTTTCTTATTTCTTAAGCAGGTCATCAAAGACTCTTGATCAAAACAAAGACTCTTAATACAAACAAAGGATTCAATCAAAGGCACTTGATTGCCTTAGCACTGCTGAGAAGCACTCCAGAACAAAAGACAACAAAAAGTCCACTTTGCTTGTCTTTACACACTCAAACCCTAAAGAACTCAGGTTCTTGCCACATCAATTGATCCCATGTAAGTCAGTCCTACACAGGACTAGGTTCAGATAATCCAATAAAGTTTTCCCATACAAATTCATTTCTAACTTCCCTTGGTACATTTAAATCATACTACAGTTCCAGCTATTTCCCTGTATCAACAAGAATATCTAAGTAGCTAAAATAAAATTCAGATCATGAGATATTTCAAAATTGATTGAAACAACACCTCCAAATATTGTTCACAAATTTACAGGCATAGAAATCTTCCCATTTTCCTCTGATCTCAGTGGGATCCAAAATTCCTGAAACTTTCTTTCCTTTTCCTCCCATAGACTTTAAAGCCTGCCAACTCAATTCTTTAAAGACAATTTCAAAGTACTCTTACTAATTTCTCAATCCCTCCCATTTGTATGTTTCCCAATCATATCTCACACCTATGCCCAGAACTAGTTACTTCATGCCATTGAATCTCTCCTTTGCAAATTAGCGCCATACCAGTTAAGCTGAAGTTGTTAATACTTTTCACATGAATCAAAATCGAAACTCCTTAGAGACCAAAGGAGCCATTATAAGGTTGTGCAAATAGAGACTGTTCCTAGTCAACAAGTTACCCAACATTTCTATCTTGAAAGAGATCTCCACTATCTTAAAAAGTTTCCTGCCCTACTTGGATGGAATGAACTAGGGCATTTTAACAATTCCTCAGAAATATTCTCACAGAAGAGAGTCCATTTCAATTTCTGTTATGTGAATTTGCTTTTAATTTACCTGGACAATTCAGTTTTGTTAAATTATTCGCAATGGAAAGGTAAAGATTCTTTTCCTATAATAAATTTTTTTTTAATTCTCTTTTTGATTTAAACAAGCTACTTTGGAAAGAAGCCATAATCTTGAATACTAGATAAGGCTTATTTTTTTTCTTTCTCTTCTCTGGACAGCTTTAAGACAGAGCTTCTCAAACTATGTGTCACATGTAACTGAATGTGGGGGTCTCAAAAAATTTGGCAACAGTAAAAGATTTCTGAGTGTGCAATGACCAAAAATTAATTCAAAATCAAATGCATAATAAATCTGAGATGTTTCTGGCAGTGCTTGCCTGTGTTGCATCTCATAACTTCACAGCAGCTTTGGTTCTGAACACACAATTTGTACACTTTGCACTGAGCGTGCCATCATGCCACACAATGCCAATAAAAACTGCCAGAAACACCTTGGCTCAGATTCGAGACTATTGCGTATTATGAATTGCAGCATTTTTGCTGTACATACAAAATTTTCTGCTCTTAGAGAAACATAATAGTTTAATTATGGAAAATAAAAACTTTTAATATTTTCCTACCATCATTCCTCAGCATGTATCAAATTAGCAAATCTTTGGATTGTATTGTGTTGAAGTGTTTGATTTTAAAAATTGCTGTTATCTCCTTCTTTTACAGAAACATAAGTGTTTAATCACGGCAAGTAAAGACAAAAGCCCTTTAATAATATTTCTCTTCCATCACCACTGTATTTGTATGTAAGTGTGAACATCAATTTCTAAAGTTAAGCACAAACAAATATAATTTCATAAACTAAAGCTAGTACTTATTTGAGAAATTATTTTCAATATTTATTTATATTTTAGGACAAAAATATTTTTCAGTTATGGATAAGTAGCTAAATTTAGACATAAGGGGCAAAAATACTGATGACAATGTGGCAGAGTCTTCACTACCAGGTTGTAGTACACATAAGTTGATAAGAGAAAGAAAACATGTCAAATTATTTTTGCAAAGTGGATTTACTTCTAATAATGATGATGGTGTGGTAAAACCTCTTTGCCTAAATTGTAAAGAAGTTTTGGTTGCAGAGAGCATGAAACCAGCCAAATTAAAATGACATCTTAATACGAAGCATGTAGCACAGTCCAATAAGTCAAAGGAATATTTTGAACAACTTTTAAAATGTTCAAATAAAGAGAAACAATGCTTGAGAAATTTGTTACTGTCAACAAAAAGTATTTACTTGCATCTTACAAAACTTCTTATTTAACTGCAAAAACTAAAAAGGGCTACATAATAGGAGAAGATCTCATGTTACCTACCACTATTAAAATGTCAGAAATAGTTCATTGGGGAAAAGTATGGGAACGAAATGTGTAAAATTCGTTTATTGAATAATACTGTTTCCAAAAGAATTTCTGAAATTAGTGATGGCCAATTCCAGCAGCTTGTTACCAGGCTTGAGAGCAGCCCAAAGTTTGCAATTCAGTTAGATGAAACAACTGATATTTCTAACATGGCACAGTTGTTACTTTATGTAAGATACGTTTATGAAGGAAGCATGTATGAGGAATTATTGTTTTGTCACCTTTTGGAAGAGCACATAATAGGGGAAGATATGTATCTTAAAGTTCATGAATTTTTCACAAATGAAGGTTTACAGTGGCAAAATTGCAGCGGAGTCTGTGCAGATGGTGATGGAGCAGCAAGGGCAAGAACGTTGGATTTGTAACAAAAGTTAAAGCTGGTGGCAATAAACATATCACTTTTTCTCACTGCATGATCCACTGGGAGGCACTTGTAGTCAAAAAAGATATCACAGAGTCAGATGTTGTGCTTTGAGACACTATCAAAATCATTAACTTCATTAAAAGCCATGCCCTTAACAGTTGTTTGTTTTCAAACCTTTGGAAATCCATGGACTCTGATTACAAAAGCTTATTACTACATGCAGAGGTAAAGTGGCTCTTAAGGGGGCAAAGTTTAAACATTATTGAAATTGAAAGAGGAAGTTGTTATATGCTTGACTGAGCAGAAATCATATTGTTCATTTTAAAAATATTTTAATAATATCATTAAATATTAAATAAAAATATTTAATATTTCTTTCTTGGAGGGGGGAAGGCAGGGCAATTGGGGTTAAGTGACTTGTCCAAGGTCACACAGCTAATAAGTGTCAAGTGTCTGAGGCCAGATTTGAACTCAGCTCCTCCTGATTCCAGGGCCAGTACTCTACTCACTGCACCACCTCGCTGCCCTTGTTAATTTTTTTATGATGATTCATGGCTTTCAAAATTGTATTATTTGTTGGATATTTTCAAAAAACTCAATGATTTAAATATGTTGCTTTGAGGAAAAAATTATAACATTTATTTTAAAAGATAAAATGGAAAATTTTTACTAAATAAGTTAACATATGGAAGAACAGGGAGGAAAATGTTTCTTTAGAAATGTATACAGCCACAGATGATTTTATAATTGAAAATAACCTTCCCCCAAATTTAATTAATCATCTGAAGTGCCTGGAGACACAGTTTCAGAAATACTTCCCTTCAAATTTTGATTCTAAACCATACTCAACTGAAATAAAAAATGTCAGTTATCTGCCATTAAAAGTTCAAGAAGAATTTGCTGAATTATCAAGGGACACAGGTTTAAAACTTGTTTCCTTAAAAATTGTTAAATGAATCTTGGCTTGGGATTGAAACAGAATTTCCAACAATTTCTGAAATGGCTGTAAACATACTTCTGCCATTTTGTACTACGTATTTATGTGAAGCAATGTTCTCAGTATTAATGATTATAAAATCAAAATATCAATCAAGTCTGAAAAATGTTGAAGATGCTCTACATCCTGCAGTATCAAATATTCCATCAAGATTTAATTCTTTATGTAAAAACAAGCAAGCACATCCATCTCGTTAGTATGCAAATTTGCATTTGTCTTTAATAAATGGTAAAATTACATATATATCAAAGAATTGCTTTAAAATAAATTTCTTTACGATTTATTGTCACTGAACGTTTGGTTTGTATACCTATTTTTTGTATTTATATACCCATGATCAGGTGAAAATTTCTCAGGCAAAAAGGGGTCACAAGTGGAAAAAGTTTAAGAAGCCCTCTCCAGGAGACACTCTCCAGGGAATGAAGAGTGTGACAGAGGGATATTTTGTATAACAAAAGATTCTGTTACCCCCAAAACCCACAAGGATATTTTTCAGTGCTTTCAAACCACATTTTTGTTCATTTTAAATGCATGGTAAACAGATTTCCTAAATTAATTTCTACAAAAGGGAAATCTTCATCTCATTTCCCTACCTCTTGTTATACTTCCAACCTGGCCAAAATAAGGAGCACAAGGATGAGCAATAAATCCCTGGTGTTTTTCTGCTAGGTACTGAAACTTATCTCTTCCTAACTGTTTAACCAATGGGGCTGTGGAGGTCCCTGTTTTGTAAGAAGGTGGAGTTGGGATTAAACAATCCCAACTAATTTGGCTATGAAGCTTCATCAGTTAACAACTTCAAAACATCCTCCCCAGAGCCAGGAGAATATTGTACACAGTAACAGCGGTATAGGTGAGGGTGATCAGCTATGAAAGACCACTACTCTGACCAAGACAACAATCCAAGACAATTCCAAAGGACCTACGATGAAAATGCTATCCATCTCCAGAGAGAGAACAGAAGAACTCTGAATGTGGATTGAAGCACACTTTTTAAACTTTATTTTCCTTGCTTTTTTTATATGTGTTTTCTTTTGCAACACAGATATGGAGATATGTTTTGCATGACTTCTCATATATAATTGATATCAAATTTCTTGCCTTCTTGAGGAGAAAGGCAGCAATGTGGCTCAGTAGATAGAGTGGCAACCCTGGAGTTAGGAGGACTTGAGGTCAAATTTAGCCTCAGACATTACTATCTATGTGACCATAGGCAAATCACTTAACCCCGTCTGCCTCAGTTTCCTCATCTGCAAGATGAGCTGGAGAAGGAAATGACAAACCACTCTACTATCTTTGCCAAGAAAACCCCACATGGGATTATGAAGAGCTGGATATAACTGAACAACAAGAATGGGGGAAGGGTGGGAAGGAGAAAACTTGGAACTCAAAATCTAAAAAAAGAATATTAATTTTTTAAATATATAATTGGGAAATATTTAACAAAATAAATAAGAATACATTAAAAAAAAGATCCTCCCAAGTCAAGCTTGTTGTATTTTCTCTGTTTTTGCAATTCATTCATTTTTCTTTTTCACAGAGTTTAACCAGACTAGAGCTCTTGTATGAAGAGCAGACTGGACCAAGAATAATTTATCTTCTGAATCCACAGGCAGTTTCCACAAACCAGAGTTATCGGATCACTGCCTGCTTAAAGCAGAGTTGAGATTTATGTCACATCTTAATAAGACCAGACCAGAACTACTCAGTAGACATAACAGGCAGTAATTACAAATGACAGATAATTGGACAGACAAGTTAAACCGAGAGACCCTTCAACAGTGATTCTGAAGCCCCCTTAATGTAGAATTGAGAATGACGTCAGATTTGTATTCTTTTAACCTAACCAGACCAAACCAAATGAGGTCTCAAATGGATTACTGAACACTCAAAGCAGAATATTATTAGCATTTATCCAGATCAGACCAGGACTATCTATGAATTTAGATGGGGAGGGTAGCCAAGATTGTACAGTAATGACAAAAGACAGAAAGACCAGCATGTTGCTTGTCAGTGGGAAAATGAAGTGAAAGGGTTTAAAAAATACCTAGTCCTTCCTGTTAAGAACCAAGAGTTTCTCAGCCCAGGCCTTGCTTCTGACTTATAAATCACAGTGCCTTACTCCTCGGTGAGACTGGTGCAGTTGCCAGATGAGCACCCTGGAATTCAACAATTTGTGTCTTATTATTCATGGGCAAGAGACAGACAAATGGGCAACATAGACAGCACAGACAAATACACAGACACCATTTGTCTCTGCTATTTTAAATTTTTAAAAATATATGCAATATATCAAAAATCAAAATAAATAAATAAAAAATTTAAAAATAAAGTTCTTCCCCAATTACATGTTAAAACATTTTTTACAACATTTAAAAAAAAAGTTTTGAGTTCCCAATACTATCCCCTCCCTCTCATCTCTCATACAATCAGATACAGGTTATAGATGTTTTGCTATTTTTTAGAAGGAAGAACAACTTTACTGGCTAGTGAGTTTTCCCACTCAGAAATTCCCTTAGGTAAATTTTATCTTCAGTGTGCTGGAGAGTTTCGGGGCTGGAAGATTTGAATTGGACTTGATTTTGGAAGACTCCTGTCCCTTTGTGATCTATCATTTTGATACAAAAATACTGAGGGATCCTCTGATAGGTTCTGTTGCCAATCGTGCTTATCCACATGCAGAGATATTTTAATAGCCAATTTATTCCATGCTTAGAGTACAATCCCATGATACAGGAAAACCAAAGGGCAGGGACAAGGCAGAATGAAAACAATTGGGCAAAAAAGAAAGGTAAATATTTATGCATCAAAAAACCTAGAGCTGGGGCAGCCAGGTGGCACAGTGAGTAGAGCACCAGCCCTGGAAACAGGAAGACCTGAATTCAAATGCGACCTCAGACACTTGACACACTTACTAGCTGTGTGACCTTGGGCAAGTCACTTGATTCCAATTGCCCTGCCTTTCCCCCCTGCAAAAAAATAAAAATTAAAAAAAAACCTACAGCAGAAGGAGAAGACTGATCTACATAAGATAAAATGATAAATTGACCAGCAAATACTAGGGGATTTAGCTGATATCTCAAGCTGGAATCTTGCAGACAGAGTAGGAACTGACTGGATAGCTCCAGAGCTCAAGTTAGATAACTAAGTTAAGTTCTTCTTCTAAATTCTTAAGAGGCATGACAAATATATGACAAAAATATTAAAATATGACAAAAATACTAAAATTCTCTTATGATATGGGGATGTTTGTATATTTGTTCTTATTATGCCTTTGAAATAAATATTCTTTTGTAAAAGCTAAATCTGACTGTTAAGTGGAACTGGGGTACAAGAGACCCCTAAAATTGGGGGAACATCCTCAGTAGGAGCTTGAGCCAATGGCAGAGGGACCAGAGTCCCCTTCACCTCCTCTTTAAGAGTATTGGAGAACACTGGGGAGGGGTAAAATGTAACATACTTGGCTTTCAAGTATGTTACCACTTGGGGGTGGCCAGGGTAATTAATCACTAATATACATGCTATCTCACTTGGTCCTCACAACCATCTTGTGACGCAGGTGCTGTAATTAGCCTCATTTACAGACGTGGAAACTAGGACTGGGAGCAGTTACGTGATGGGCCAAGAGCCACATTGCTGATACGCATCTTAGGGAGTATTCAAACTCAGGTGTTCCTAACTCCAAGTAACCTGACTCCACCTAGCTGCCTCATCTATGATTTTCTTTTAATTGTTCTTTTTTTTTTTTATCATCCAAGATATAACTTCTCATCCTCTTACCCCAACCCCGTCCCCTCAAGAGAAACAAAATCCATTACAGACACATATAGTCAAAACAAATTTCCACATTGCCATGTTCAAGAAAATATTCGATCTCATTTTGTACTCTGGGTCCTTTATCAGGAGTGGGCAGCATGTTTAGTCATTTGGCCAGTATTCCACAGTTCAGCACAATAGTATTCCGTCACAACCATATACCATGACTTGTTCAGCCATTCCTCAATTTGTGGACATCCCCTCAGATTTTGATTCTTTGTCACCTCAAAAAGACCTATAAATATTTTTTACACATCCTAGCTATACTATAAGTGTTAATATATACCCTTAGGTCTACTAGAGATAAACCTCTCAGGCAAAAATGAATCAAGTCCAGGAAAGACAGATCTGTGCTCTGTCTTGGAGTGGTATGCTTGGTCCCAAAAAGGGGAACTAGGAGTGATAGGAGGCAGTCAGAAAGAGGTGAATTTAGGCTTGACATCAGTAAAAACTGCATAATACTTAGCTCTATCCAAGAACGGAATGAGCTGTCTCAGGAGCTCGTGGGTTTCCCTTCATTGGAAGTTTTCAAGCAAAAAAGCCAAAGGACCACTTGTTGAATATATCATAGAAGAGATCCTTATTCAGCATTGGTTGGACTAGCTGGTCTCTGAGGTGCCTTTCAGCTCTGAAATTCTGTGGATTAGCCACACTTGGAAAATTCCCTTTTCTCCACTTCTGTATGTTACAGTGGATTTGCTTTGTGTGTGCACTAGGGGGCACTAAGGTGCAGTATAGGGATGTTATTCCCAGTGGGTTCCTCACCATTGTGTGACTTTGGAGTCTCTATAATTAATGTTACATGGATTTCCAAGGTAGTTGTGCAGTAATAAAGCTCACAAATGATAAATCCTACTTATCCTTTGCCTATTGTTGATAGTACAACATCTGAAAATTGTCAGTCTTTTCCATAGTCTCTCATCTTCTACCAACATAAATAAGTCACTCACAATTCCCCAACTACCTTGCCTTTCCACTACATTAGGCTGGTCTGTATAAATGAATAAATAACAACATAGGTACCTATTGAGTAGGGGTAGAGCATCGATGCCACTGAGGTTCAAAGGAAGACCAAAGATACCTGCTAGATTTCCTTGGGCAGTCCTTGAGTTTTGTCATGGGACTGATGGAAATAATTCCTTCCCATAACTTCTTCCTAACTTTTGGCTATTTGGACCAGGTCTTGGTGGAGTTGTTTTAGTAGTGTTTGACCCTTTGTGACCCTAATTTGGGGTTTTCTTAGCAAAGATACTGGAGTGGTTTGCCATTTCCTTCTCCAGTTCATTTTACAGATGAGGAAACTGAGGTAAACAGGGTGAAGTGACATGCCCAGGGTCACATAGCTAGCAAGTGTCTGAGGCCAGATTCGAACTCCTGATTCCAAGCCCAGTGGCCTATCTACCTCACCACCTAGCTGCCCCTTGGATTTGGTCATTCCCTACCATATTCCAAAAACTATTATTCTCATGGAGCAACCTTTAGCAGTTTCCCCCGTAGGACTATGTGTTCGGAGCATTTCTTATACTCTCAGACTCAATTGATATGTTGATTAGTTTTGCTAAACTGCTTTTCTTCCTCTTTCTTTTTTATTCTTTGTTAGTGGGGATTACTCTCTAGGAGAGGAGTGGGTAGTTGGAAATGAAGGTGATATAAAAACAAAAGATATCACCAAACGGTTCTTTTAAAAGAAAAAGAAAAAAAAAGACACATTCCCACCCACCCCCAATCTGAGGATATGCCATCCTTGAAGGATGTTGTGATGAATCTGTGTTTGAGACTAAAGCACTTTTTTGCTTTTCTCTCCCACTGTTTAAATTGAGTTTCTAACATGGTCTTTGGGCTGAGTAAGTAGTGGTACATCAAATGAAATGGAATGCTCCAGGGCTGGCAAAAGGAAAGATAGAAAGAATACAGAGAAATGCAGAAAGGCTCAAAGTGATCTAAAGCGGAGAAGGAAGAATTAGAACACAGGTTGACTATGATGACACAAAATACCCTACAGAACAACACTTTTCAAGTCTATAAACAGAAAAGACATTAGGAGTCAGAGAGTAAATAGCCATTATTATTTTGCTAAAATGTGTATTATTGTCCTGCACTCCATTGGAGCTATGACCTCATCCATGTGAGCATGCCCTCCATCTGGTGGGACTCATCCAGAATCTTCTTCTTCTTCAAAAAAAATCAAAATGTCAGATTCTATGGTTTCATTTGAGGTTTTAGTCCATATTCTGTTTATTTGTATTAATTGAGATTATTACTAAGTATAATTCAGTTTCAATTCAATTTAACAAACATTTCCTCAGCACTTATTGTGAACAGAGCATTGCACAACTAGGCACTGAGAAAGACAGAAAATTTAGGTTAGGTCCAAACCCTGCCCAAATAAAACTTACAGCCTATAAATGGGGATAAGACATAAGCACAGACATCTATAACACCTAGTTTACATGATAATATGAACGCATGATATGGAGTTATAGAGGAAGGTTGTTATTAGTGGGGAATCAAGGAAAGTAGAAGAGGTAATTAATTTTTTAAAACTATAATAAAATATTAGAGAGAGAGTACGACCAAATGGAAGACAGTTAGGTGGTGCAGTGGATAGAGCACCGGGCTGGGAACCAGTAAGACTCTTTCTGAATTCAAATCTGGCCTCAGACACTTACTAGCTGCATGACCCTGGCCAAGTCACTTAACCCTGTTTGCTTTAGTTTCTTCATCTATAAAATTATCTGGAGAAGGAAACGGCAAACCACTCCAGTATCTTTGCCAAGAAAACCCTCAAAATGGAGTTACAAAGAGTTGGATATGACTGAAAAGATTTGACAACAATAACAACAAATGACCCACTGGATAGAGTTTCAGAGTCAAGAAGATCTGGATTCAAGTCTTGCCTCTGAATATACTGGTTATATGACCCTAGGCAAATCTCTTGACCTCTAAGTGCCCCAGATAACTCTTCCATGGATAGACTTTGGAGAAAAGGCCCATCTACATTTTTGAATGGTGTTTTACTCTTTTCAATTACATGTAAAGACAAATTTTAACATTCATTTTTAAAAAATGTTAAGTTTAAATTTTGTCCCTCCCTCCCTCACTTCCCTCCTCCCTAAGATGGCAAACAATTTGATCTAGGTTGCATATGTGCCATCACGTAAAACATATTTCCATATTAGTCATGTTGTGAAAGAAAAAACAGACCAAAAGGAAAAAAAGCCATGAAAAAAATGAAAATACTATGCTTCCATCTGCATTCAGACTCTATCAGTTCTTTCTCTGAGTGTGAATAGCGTTTTTCATGAGTCTTTTGGAATTGTCTTGGATCATTGTATTGCCAAGAATAGCTAAGTTACTCACAGTTGATCATCATACAATGTTGCTGTTACTGCGTACAATGTTCTGGTTCTGGTCAATTCACTTTGTATCTGTTCATGTAAGTCTTTCTAGGTTTTTCTGAGAGCATCCAGCTCATCATTTCTTTTTAATGAATTAATTTTTAGTTGTCAACATTCACTTCCATAAGTTTTATATTTTCCTTTTTTTTTGGAGGGGGGAAGGCAGGGCAATTGGGGTTAAGTGACTTGTCCAAGGTCACACAACTAGTAAGTGTATCAAGTGTCTGAGGCCAGATTTGAACTCAGGTCCTCCTGACTCCAGAGCTGGTGCTCTACTCAATGCATCGCCTAGCTGCCCCCATAAGTTTTAAATTTTCTCCACCTCCCTCGCCTCTCTCCTCCCCAAGATCGTGTGCAATCTGATATAGGCTCTCTATATACATTCTTATTAAACATATTTTCACATTAGTCATGTTGTATAGAAGAATTAGAATGAATGGGAAGAACCATGAGAAAGGAAAAACAAAACAAAACAAAAAAAAGAGCAAATAGTATGCTTTGATCTACACTCAGACTCCATTTTTCTTTCTCTGGATGTGGATGGAATTTTCTATCATGAGTCTTTTGGAGTTGTTTTAGGTTCTTGCATTGCTTAGAAGAGCTAAGTCCATCAAAGTTAGTCATCAAACAATGTGGCTGTTACTGTGTACAATGTTCTCCTGGTTCTGCTCACTTCACTCAGCATCAGTTCATATAAATCTTTCCAGGTTTTTCTGAAGTCTGTCTGCTCATCATTTCGTATAGCACAATAGTGTTCTATCACATGCATGTACCACGATTTGTTCAGCCATTCCCTAATTATTGGGCATCCTTTTGATTTCCAATTCTTTGCCACCACAAAAAAAGAGCTGCCATAAATATTTTTTGTGTAAGTAGGTCCTTTTCCTTTTTGTTGATCTCTTTGGGATATAGACCTAGTAGTGATGTTGCTGGATTGAAAGGTATGCACAATTTTATAGTCTGTTGGGCATAGTTCCAAATTGCTCTCCAGAATGGTTAAATTAGTACATAATTCTACCAACAGTGAATTAGTGTCCCGATTTTCCCACATCCCCTCCAATAATTATCATTTTCCTTTTCTGTCATATCAACCAATATGATAGGTGTGAGGTGGTACCTCGGAGTTGTTTTAATTTGCATTTCTCTAACCAACAGTGATTTTGAACATTTTTTCATATGTCTACAGGTACCTCTGATTACTTTGAGAAATGCCTTTTCATATCCTTTGACTATTTGTCAATTAGGGAATGACTTGCATGCTTATAAATTTGAACCAGTTCACTCTTTATTTGAGAAATGAGGTCTTTATCAGAGACATTTGTTGCAAAAATGATTTCCCAGCTTTCTGCTTTCCTTCTAATCTTGGTTGCTTTGGTTTTGTTTGTGCAAAACCTTTAGACTTAATATAATCAAAATTACTCATTTTACATCTTGTATTCATTTCTCTTGTTTCATCATAAATTCTTCCCTCCTCCATAGATCTGAGAGGTAAACTATTCTTTGCTCTCCTAATTTGCTTGTAGTATTACCCTTTATGTCTAAACCATATACCCATTTTGACCTTATCTTAGTATACGTTTTGAGATGTTGGCCTATATCTAGCTTTTATCACAGTTTTCCTGTTTTCCCAGCAGTTTTTGTCAAATAGTTGAGTTCTTAACCCAGAGGCTGGGGTCTTCGGGTTAATCAAACATTAGGGTACTATGATCATTTACAACTGTATCTTGTGTACCTAATCTATTCCACTGATCTACCACTCTGTTTTTTAGCCAGTAGCAGGTAGTTTTTATGATTACCACTTTATAAAATAGTTTGAGATCTGGTGAGGGAATTCCTTCCCATTTTTTCCATTAATTCCCTTGATATTCTTGACCTTTTGTTCTTCCATATGAGTTTTGTTATTTTTTCTAGCTCTATAAAATAATTTTTGGTAGTTTGATTGGTATGGCACTGAATAAGTAAATTAGTTTAGTCAGAATTGTCATTTTTATTATATTGGCTCAGCCTATTCATGAGCAATTGATAATTTTCCAGTTGTTTAGATATTATTTTATTTGTGTAATAAGTGTTTCATAATTGCGTTCATATAGTTCTTGGGTTTGTCTTGGCAGACAGACTCCCAAGTATTTTATATTGTCTATAGTTATTTTAAATAGAATTTCTCTTTCTATCTCTTGCTGCTGACCTTTGTTGCTAATATACAGAAATGCTGATGATTTATGGGTTTATTTTGTGTCCTTCAACATTGCTAAAATTAAATATTTCAACTAGTTTATTAGTTGATTCTCTTGGATTCTATAAGTAAATTAACATATTATCTGCAAAGAATGATAGTTTTGTTTCCTCATTTCCTATTCTAATTCCTTCAATTTTTTATTATTTTAAGGAAAGTTCCCTTTATTCCTATGCTCTCTAGTGTTTTTAATAGGAATGGGTGCTATATTTGGTCAAACGCTTTTTCAGCATCTATTGAGATGATCATATGCTTTCTGTTGGTTTTGTTATTGGTGTGGTCTCTTATGCTAATAGTTTTCCTAACATCGAACTAGCCCTGCATTCCTGGTATAAATCCTACCTGGTCATAGTGTATGATCCTTGTGATATATTGCTACAACATCCTTGCTAGTATTTTATTTAAAATGTTTGCATCAATATTCATTACAAAAATTGGTCTGTGGTTTTCTTTCTCTGTTGTAGCTCTTCCTGGTTTAAGTATCAGCACCATATTTGTGTCATAAAAGGAATTTGTTAGGACCTGGCCCATCAACGTTGATAGATTCCTGCATCAATGAAATCATTGGAATAATAATCATTAATAATGATCATTTTTAAAATTGGTGGGGCAGAGACAGGGCAAGTTACCTTTTGGTAACTTGGCTGGATTTTTTTTTTAAAGTAGAGGACAGCCACAGAAGTTTCCAATATATTTTCCCAAATTTTATATCCTTCAGTGCCAGTGTAGCTGTCCAGCCATGTGTTAGGATTGGGTTTCCATGCCACATCCTCACTGGTTCTTCACCATGGCCCTTGGCTGGAGTCCACCCCTGAGTCCCCAGGATCTGATAAGTGAACTTTCACCTTAACTTCCTTTCCTGGTCATCTCCTCACCATAGTTCTATATTTGAATATCTTTTCCCTCCTCTCCCCTGCTTTTCAGTATCTTAGTCCTTAGCACAGTGCCTGACTCATAGTAAACACTTCATAAATGCTGTCTTTCTGTCTATTTTTATCTATCTACCTATCTATCTATCCATCCATCCATCTATCCATCTTCTTCATTCTCATGAAAAAAATGCCTCACAGTAACAGAACTTGGGCAATGGGCTTGGAAGCCAGGGGATAGAGAATAGTCAAATAAAACAGGAGAACTAGATGGAAGTATCTCTGTTTGAAAACTCCTAAGTCTCTCTCTCCGCTAGGAACCTCCTCGTCCTTTATGATGTCACATTATATTTTCCTCCTTCTGGTTCCCATCGACCTGGCAACTTCTCCTCACAGGATTCTGAAGGTCAGGGATGGGTTATGGGTAGCCAGAGGGGGGGAGAGAGCCTAGCAGTGGCTCTGCTCTCCCCTGGGGGCCCCTGGTGGAGGATGGCAGTGACCCACAAGAATGTCCCTCACTCCTGGGCTCCGTCTAGCATTTTCGCTGCCTTCAATGTCGTGCTGTTGATCACCATCAGTGGTCTGTTCTTCTCCTTCCCGTGAGTGGGTCTCAGCTCCCATGAAGAACTCCATGTATACAGATCAGGATGGAGCTCCCCATCTCACAGGCATCTTGCCTTCTCCATAGCCTGGCTGGTCATGGCCCCTTTCCTTTGTAGGAATCCCAAGTGGATAGGGAGGATCTACCAGAGTGGGCCCTCATCTCTCATGGCAATCACAGCATCTCACAGGTTCCCGTAGCTGCTCCCAGTCAATGAGATGCTTACTTCCTTCAAGCCTCCTAACTTCCTGCTATTTTTTTTAGTCTTAGACCAGTCTGGACTGGTCCAGGATGACCTTCTTGTCCTTTTCCACAGCCCACTCAGATACTTCAAGGCCCCAAATGAGTGGTTAGTGGGTGAAAAATGGCCACTGTACTGAAATGGACCATACCCCCTGAACCTTGCTCATCAGAGTTACCAAGAAGAACATGAATTCTCTTCCCCTTGCTGCCTTAGAACAGGCCGCAACCTGTCTAATGTTAGGTTGGGACATTGGCTGAGATGATGAGATATGAGACGATATCCAATTCTGGAAGTTTGCATTTGATACACCTTCCTTTTAGTCCCTCTGGACTGGGGATTGGGGTGAGTTAGAATGGGAAGGGAATTGCATAGGTGAGTGGAGGGAAGGCTGAAAAGAAACTTAGCCTGGGATTGCTTCTCTTTTCAGTTGCAGGTGGCTTGCTCAGCATGGTGACTGGGTGTCTCCCACCATCACCGGAGTCCTTTTTGTTCCCACTGTGGTCAGTCTCATTTTTCTCAATTTCTCTGACCCTGGCATTCTCCACCGAGGTGAGGTCCCCCTGCCTGCCTGAGACCTAGTGCTCCAAGAAATAAAAGGGGATGGGAAGGAGGAGGAGGGTTGGAGGCTGTAGATCAGGCAAGCCACTGAGATCTAAAACCTCTCCCTTCTTTGTGCCTCAGTTTCCCCAGAACACCTGCCTCTGCCCCTTCTGCCTCCAAAAGCTGTGTTTCCCAAACTATCAAGCTGTGACTCAGAGAGCTTCTGAGGCTAAAGTGGGGTTCTGCTCTGAGCTGGGAGCCAAGAGACTTAGGGTCTCTTCCTGACTCTGCCACTAATTAGCTGCGTGAGCTTGTGGAGTCATTCTCCCTCTTGGGGACTCTGTAAAAGGAGGAAACAGGTCTGGGTGACTTCCAATGGTTTTCTTGCTGATTCTGGGAGAGGGTAAAAGAAACATGGAAAGGAAGAGGAGGGGAGGAACCTAGCAGTTGTGGAGCGGGTTGATAAGGAGAGCTTTTTCCTTCTGTCCCACTAGACGTGTCCTACTTTCCCTTCGCAATACTCCTATTTTCTTTGTTTTTCCCTTTCCTACCTACCCCACTCCCTTCCTCAACTCCACCTTAAAGGGCAGGCCAACCACGATTCCAAAGGCCTGGTTTCTAAGTCAAAACTCTTCCTGTTGGGACACCCATGTGCTTTAGACACTCAGGTATCCCTGTAGGGTTGTCCTCTGGACCTCGATGCACTTGCAAATGTCTCTGTTCTACCTCTTCCCCCTAGATTGCTGAGTTTTTTTAGAGTCCTAGAAGCTGGACGCTCCCAGGCTTCTGGTCACTTGTTCTGGTGGTGGGGATGTAAGCATATTCAGGTGCTTCCTGTCTCTCTCCATGCCCAGGCTCTGAGTGGCAGTGCCCACTGGCCATCAAGGTGGTATGGGTGAACAGGAGAGCTTTCCGCCTGCAATGGTGCCAGAGGTGTTGCTACCACCGTCCTCCCCGGACCTACCACTGTCCCTGGTGCAACATCTGTGTGGAGGTGAGTCCTGGATGGGTATCTAGGCTGGCTTCATGACTCTCCCCACCCCACCTACAGAATCTGTAAGACAAACCCAAATGGGTATACTCGTAGCTCACATTTCCACAACAACCTCTTTGAAGACACTGAAAGGATTGTATCCGTTTTCCAGATGAGGAAACTGAAGTTCAGAGAGGTTATATGACCTGTGCATGGTTGCACAAAAGGTTCAGAGGTAGGATTTAAACTCAAGTCTCTTGACAACCAATCTAGTGGCCTTTCCCATACATCAGCCCAGCTTCCCACTACATCACATCACATGGACTTATTTATGAGAAGAATCTTTTAAGACTATTCTAAAACATGTTACATGTCAGCTAGCCCCACCACAGTAGGAAACATATATATATATGCATCAGGCATGTCTATAAAAAGCAGAGATGAATTCTGGTGCTCTCAGGAAAGCCCTGGTCTTGAAAATCAGAAGATGTGGATTTGATTTCCAGCCCTGCCACTAACTAGCAATGAGACCTCAGGTAGCATCATAGTGTGGAATGAGCTTTGATTCTGGAGTCAGCAGATGTGGGTTTAAATCTTACCTCTGACATTCACTACCTGTGTGACCTTAGGCAAGTGACTGAACCTTCCTGGGGCTCAGTTTTCACATCTCTAAAATGGGGGGGGGCGGTGTACTCGGTAATCTGAGGACCCTTCTAGTTTTAAATCTATGATTTCCCTTCAGACCGCCACTTCCTCATCTGGAAAATGAGAGGGCTGAATCAGATAGGTAGATGATCTCTAAGAATTCTTCCTAAGAGTTCAGACATTTTAGGACCCAGGGATTCTTAGCCTTTTTTGAGTCAAGGATGCCTTTCTTTGGTAGTGTGGCAAAGCCTTTAGTTTTTTAATAGTTTTTAAAAAATTGATAATTTAAGGAAATCACAAATTTCAATGACAGGGTAGTAGAAAATAGAGATGTAATTCTTATCCAGGGCAGCTAGGGGGTGCAGTGGATACAGCACCAGGCCTAGAGTCAGAAAGATTCATCTTTGTGAGTTCAAATCTGACCTTAGACATTATTAGTTGTGTGACCCTGGGCAAGTCACTTGACCCCATTTGCCTCAGTTTCTGTAAAATGAGCTGGAAAAGGAAATGGCAAACCGCTCCAGTATTTTTGCCAAGAAAACCCCAAAAAGGGTCACAAAGAGCCGGATTTAACGGAACACAAATTTTTATCCCACCCAAGCTCACAAAACCCATGAAGTCTATTCAAACAGAGCAGATCCTACATTAAGAACCCCTGGCTTGGGATTCTTATATACTGTCTTTACACAAACACACATCTCTTTTGGGGCAGGGAGAAAGCTGACACTACTGCTCCTCTTAGTGTCAGCTGAGAAGACCATGAAGGTGTGTGTGTGCTTGTGAGAGTTCTCAAGGGTGGAGAGGGGGCAGGGAATGGGCCAGGGCAATGCTGGGCCCAGCAGGAAACTCTTGCTTCTTGCTGACTCAAGTCTTTGGGAAACGAAGCCCAGGTTTCCAGGCCAGGAGACTTTCTTAGAACAATAATCTAAAACTTATTTACGGCACTTTTATCAAATGGCTTTTCATTCATGTTCTAATGAGATAATGTGTAGAAGCCCTTTGGTTCTGTATCAGGGATGGGGAACCTGCAGCCTCGAGGCCACATTTGGCCCTTTGGGTCCTTTCACTGCACTTGAGGACCTAGAGGGCCATGTGTAACCTTGAGGCCCTCAGTTTCCCCAGCCCTGTTCTATATAATTGTTAGGTATTTTATGTTCTCATTTGATCCCTTAGATAGACAGGAAAGATATAATTAGCATCTTCATTTTATAGTTGGGGAAACCAAAACCATGAGAGGTGATAGGTTTTGCCCAGAGTCACATACCTTCTTAGTGACAGGGATTAAGCCAGAGCCCAGATCTCTTGGTTTCTGGTATCTCTTTTCATGGCCCCAGGCTGCCTCCCTGAAAGGATAAACTCACAACTACCAGGCCAAGGGACAAAATTTGCTGGCTAATTGGCCTCTCAGCTTCTTCCTGTGTGGGGAAGGACAAAAAAAGGGGGGGAGGTGCAAAAAAAAAGGTGGGAGAGAGTGCAAGGGAAAGGGGAAAGTGGGTGGGGAGATCGGGGTAAGGAAAGGCAGAGGGGTTTGAGGCTTAGGGATTCCTTAGTTGAACCCCCAGCCCCAATTCACTGTACTCCCCCCAGGATTTTGATCACCATTGCAAGTGGGTCAACAACTGCATTGGCCAACGCAACTTCCGCTGCTTCATGCTGCTGGTGGTCTCGCTCTGCCTCTACACGGGAGCCCTGCTTTCTGCCTGCTTGGCCTTCCTGATCCGAACATCCCAACAGCCGTTGTCCGTGGACAAGGCCTTTGCGTATCCTCTTCAGGACCAATGGGGCGGGGGGGGGGGGGGGGGGGGGGAGGCTTTCTTGAAAGAGGATGTGTTCTGAGGGCAAGGGCATGGGAGGGGAAGGGGCAGCACTCAAAACAGGGAAGATGTCGGGGAGTGGGCCTGTGCAGAAGGAAGAAGGGGGTCAGGGAAGAGAAATCAAGATAGGGAAGGGTTTGGGGGGGTCCTAGGGACCCAGAGGAGGAATGAGAAATGGGGAGGGAACAGAGAGGAGGGCAGTGAAGACAGGGAATGATGGGTCAGGGAGAGAAGGATAAAGAGATAGAGAAGGAGGGACAAGAGGAAGGGCTGGTGAAATCAGGATGGGGAAGGACCCAGGTCAGCAGGTGTCCCCCCTTAGCCTCTCTGCCAGCATCGTGGTCGCTGTCCCCGCCGCAGCCTTCATGCTGCCCCTGCTCCTGCTGCTGTGCATGCAAGCCCTGTCGGTGAGCTCGGCTGAGCGCTCTTATGAGGTCAAGGTACGGGAGCCACCCGGGGCTGGAGCGTTGGGGTGGGGATGCGGGGGAGGACTCATCTCGGGAGGGTCTCAGTATTCTCATTTTCAAAGAGCTTTCTTCCCACTCTTCTTCTCTCACTCAAGACACCTCTAGGTGTCACGATGACTAAAATGCTGGAGTCCAGAAGACCCGGGTTCAAAGTTTGCCTCAGACACTGTCATTTTCTCTTCAGCAAAATGGGATCCCAACGACATTTACCTTTGTTTGTGAAACAAAATAACATATAAAAAGCCTTGCAGACCTTTAAATGAGAGCTATTATCACATTCATTATTATATATTATATTATTATAATATTCATTATTATATATATTATTATATTCATTAATCATCCCCATGCTCTCTGCAAGAAAGTGCTGGGGACCCAAAGATGAAATGGAACTCAGGCCTTATATTCTAATGAGGGAGAAATCTGGGGGAGGAGGGAAGAAAGCTAAGACGAGTGTTATCGGCTGACTATAAATTACCAGCCTATGCAGAAAGTACAAGTTAACCAACCTGCCTCCTGCCTCTCACAGTGCCGTTACCTGCAGGGTTATAATCCCTTTGACCAGGGCTGTGCCAGTAACTGGTATTTAACCTTTTGTGCACCGCTGGGACCTAAGTGAGTTGGGGCCCCAACCTGAGTGGGCTGCCCCAGGGGTGGAAGGGTCCTACGTCTTAACCCAACTGTCTGCCCAGGGCATTGCATAAAGGGCTAGTGTGGTTAGTGTAGCTGGGCAGCCTTCCTGGCTATTACACACCCTCCCGGTTTTCCCCAGCTCCAGTTTCTCTAGAAGTGGGTTATTCAACTTCAAAGGATGGGGGTGGGGTGGGGTGGAGGGAAGGGGGAGGATGTGGGAAGCAACTTGGCCCGGAGCAATGCAAATATTACAGGCTGAGAACCCCTGCGTTCTTCCTTCTAGAAAGGGGGGATGGGAGAAGAGATAGTGTAGATGTGTTGTTTTCTTTTTTCCCAGGTATATGGCAGAAGCCATACGACTGCAGAGGGTTCTGGGGCCAGACAGGGCCCGAATACCCAGATTATGTTCCCCTCAGTGGCGCGCTGCCCCTTGCCCTGTCTCTGTGCCTTACTCTCAGCCAGCCAGTGTGTCTCGTCCCTACGCAATTGCTGTGCCCGCCCTTCGTTCTACTGGTGGTGTGCGAGGCCTTCACCCTACCAACATGCCAAGACCCCACCCCGCCAATGCGCCAGGCTCCCACTCTGCTCCCGTGTTTGCCCCTCAACTCTTCCACATGAAACCGTGGTCAGGGAGAGGTCCCTTGGGGAGTGGGGAAGCAACTCCTCAGCCAAAGGTAAGGAACAGAGAGTATGTGCTTGTCACAGGGAAGGGTGTATGTAGGTGTGGAGAGGAGTGGGGAGGGGGAACCCCAGGAGATTCTACATTCAGGGTGACAGGTCCACCAAGCACATTGGGCCTTTCCATGATGCCAGGCTACTCTGTAGATTTCAGGGACAGACTGGCCACTGCATCTCCCTATCCGTGAAAAAGGGCAGGTGAACCCAAAGGCTGTCTGAAATACATCCAAATACCCTGGGGTGGGCAGGGAGGGGAGCATCACCCTATCCAAATTCACTATGACCCTCATGGGGTGGGTAAAGGCAGCCAAGTATAGAGGGGAGAGCCTTGTATGGGTAGCGGAGAGACACGGGTTCTAGCCCAGCTCTCCTATTTACTAGCTATGTGATCTTGGGTAAGTAACCTCCCCTCTCTGGGTCTTAATTTCCTCATTGTAAAAGAAGACAGAAGTGGACTCTAAAACCCTTTCTAGCCTTTGCTCTCTGAAGGTCCCCTTGAGATAAAGGAGCAAGGGATCTTTCATTTTTGCCAATGCTAGGGGGTAAGGGTGTGTGTGTGTGTGTGTGTGTGTGTGTGTGTGTGTGAGAACAGGATGATAGGGTTCAGGGTAGGGGGAATTCCCCAGAGCACTATGGGTACATCCCCAACTGTTTCTCCCTCTTTTTTCAGCTTCCGGGTGTGGGTGTTCTTCCTCAACTAAGAGAGGCCCAGAGACAAGATTTGGGGAGCCACTTACCTGGAGCTGGCCCTTGCCTATGAGTTCTGCTATGCCGAGACCACCCCTCCCTGGGCTCTCTCCCTGGAGCCACAATATGTCGGACTCCCCACTCCCAGATCCCATCTGCCCTTTTCCCATTCTGGCTCCCACTGGTGGGAGTATTTGATTCCTCCAGAGTCTCCATTAAATGCCTCTTTATTAACTTCCTAGAGCAGTTTGGAGTGGTGGAAAGAATAATGGACGCGTCACGGTCTTTGCCACTGACTCCCTAGATGACGTGAGGAAAGGCACTCTGGCCTCTCATGTCTTTATCGGTAAAATGATAAGGTTGGCCCAGACTGCAAAAAGCTTGCTTCCAGCTCTTGTATTTTATGGTTCTTAAATATTCATCAAAGAAGAGGATTAGCTCTGTCCCCAAGCATGAGTCAGCACACCTCCATGCCCATCAGCCTCTCCTGACTGGTGTCGCTGCTGCTCCTGCTCTCTGGCTGTAGGGGGCAGCAGACAGTTATCTATGACTCATTGAGTCTTCGGTGCATTTGCCAGGGTGGAGTATCTCACACCTGGTTTAGGTCCCTGGGGATTATGAAATCCTTTGCGTTACAGACCTCCCACTCCCACCTTGTCTCTCGGTTCTGGGATCCACACGTTGACATGGAAACCATTCCCTCCATTTCACTCACTGATGACATGGGTTTCCCCTTGCCACGGTTAAAAATGTGTGATTTGGGGTGGGGGGCACCAAAAACGATACCCATGAGTCTAAGCCTGGTGTAGCGCTGGACTTGGAGTCGTGAAGACCTGTGTTCTTATCCCACCTCAGAGTCAACCCTGGATAAGACACTTATCTCTTCTGGGCCTCAGTTTCCTCACCTGTAAAATGGAATTGGACTAGATAGCCTCTCAGGTCCTTTGTAGAGCATCTGGGTAGCACAGTAGATAATGCACTGGACTTGGAATCAGGATAGACTCATCTTCCCGAGTTCAAATCTAGCCTCAGACACTTACTGCGTGACCCTGGGCAAGTCACTTAATGCTCTTTCCTCATCTGTAAAATGAGCTGGAGAGGGAAGTGACAAACCACTCCAATATCTCTGCCAAGAAAACCCCAAATGGGGTCACAAAAAGTCAGACACAACTGAACAACACAAGGTCCCTTCCAGCTGTAAGTTCATCATCCTGTGGTCATTAGGTTTCCTCTCCATTTACTCTAGGCCCTGGCTAGAGGGCTATGGTTATCCCAGCCAGTCCATCCTGTGGGGTCATCCCTGCAGAGGAGCATCCATACAGGGCGAGCACAGGAAAATCAATGCCACTATGCACAACTCCATCCCATTTTTATGTAGGTGAAATCAGATATAAATGAACTGACTTTGGTCCAGAAAAGGAGAGAAATGGATTTATACAAGTGTTAAAACAAACAAATAAAAATAAACATTAACCAGAGTGATGTGCGGAGGAGCAGGGCTGGTCTCACCTGTTTTAACTTTCTAAGGATAGGGAAGATTATGGACCGAGGTGGTTTGGAGGTCAAGTAGCCCACATTTGTATAGCATTTTCCTCTGAACAACTCCATGAGATAGGCTGTATATTACCCCCATTATACAGACAGGGAAATCGAGGCACAGAATACATAAATGATTTGCCCAAGGTCACACGGGAAAGAAGGAAGAAAACAAGCATTAAGCACCTACTATGTTTCATCTGCTCTAAGTGATTGACAAGTATTTCATTGTATCCTCACAACACTGGAAGGTTGATTGTTACAGCTGGTTAAGTGTTGGAGCCAGGATTAAAACTCAGGTCTTCAAGGTCTAAATTTAGCATTTTTTTCCATTGATACAACAGATATCCCTTGGGAGTCCTCAGTCAATGCACTTTTGAGCCTCCAGTCCTGGTGGGAACTATTGCTGTTAGCACCTTCTTGGTTTCCACGGGTCCTTTCCTCCTTGGGTTCCCAGTTCATCCCTTTTGTAACCTCCTGTTCTGATAGCCACCCCTCTTACTTTATCCAGCTGGTGTCCTCTGTAGGAATCCATGACACGGCTGGACTTCATGGTTTCCAAGGCCCTTCCCATCTCTAGCTCCCTCGATCAGATGAGCTGGAGCACAATGTACCAATGCACCTCATCTTTCTGATCAATATCAGGCACCCCTCTCCCCCTTGGCCCTGGGTCTGTAGCCCCACCCCTTTCTTTCAAGGTACCTCTCAGTCATGCCCCGTGCCAAACCCTCGACACCCACACACCCCATTCACTTTGCCCCCACTGGGCACTCACTAGACATATTTTCATGTTAAAAGGCACCCCCAGTCTGGTCTTAGGAAATCCCCATTAGCTCTTTTTTTTTTTTTACAATATTTTAAAAATACTTGACATTGTAAAATTGAAACCACCAGACTCACCCCTCTAGTCATTTCACACCCACAAGTCTGTAAACATGAACACACACTCGCCAGAACCTCCCTACACTTCGCCCAGGGCCTGGCTTAGAAAGGAGCGGGACAGAGAGGAGGGGGCTTCAGTCTCTGAAATGAGCATGGGAGGGAGGCTTGAGAAGCGAAGATCGGGCCAAGAACCCCAGCAACAACCTAGGCTCCTAACAGCTGAGGGATGAGGGGAAGAAGGTAAGGTGAGCTGCGATACCTCAAAGTCTTCCACGCTCCTAAAGTTTTATCTCACAGTTGAGATACTTGGTGGTATGGACCCAGTATCATATCACTATAGGGTGGTTACTGTGCAGCCACTAGGTGGCGCAGTGGGTCGAGCACTAGTCCTGAAGTCAGAAAATCTGAGTTCAAATGTGGCCTCAGACACTTACTAGGTGTGTGGACAAGTCACTTAATCCTGTTTGCCTCCGTTTCCTCATCTGTAAAATGATCTGGAGAAGGAAATGATAAGCCACTGCAGTGTCTTTGCCAAGAAAACCGCAAATGGGGTCACAAAGTCAGACACGAGTGAACAAATGCAGAGTAGGGACCCCACAGTGGTTGGAGAGGATAACACCATCTTCAGTGGGTTCATAGACATTTAGGCTACCTTGTCAAGGGGTGTTGGAGAACTGACATTGCTTGGGTCCCTGACTTCACACTGGGCCCCATTCAAGTCGCAGTCCCAAAGAATAAGCCACATTATGGCTAATCTCCATCCTGTGTTTTTTTATGCAAAGTCCCTCAACTTTCTTGCTGAGACCTTCCCATCACCCCATGTGAGTATTTCCCCCCACCCTGTCAAGATATTAGGAGACATGTTTTCCAGAGCAAAGGCCCAGCAAGCAGGATGTGCCTGAGCTTGGCATAACAACAATCCTTTGCACTCACCCTCTGGATGATGTCACTGTTCTGGCAAAACCCCGCATCATTATTGTATTGCTTTGACCAGCACCAGGCATTCTCTGAGCTCAGACAAGCTTGGACCAGTTCTGGTCATGAAGCCCTGTTATGAATCAAAGTGGTCACATTGGCATTGTCAGGGCTACAGCTCACTGTCCAACCTCTGATACAATTACTTCGATCTCCCCACACTGCCTCTGGGCCCCCCACCAGGGACGGGCCTCAGCACAAGTCTGGATCCCCTTCCTATCCCTGCTTGCAAGCCCATTTCCCTCACTTTGAAATAAACTACTGTTTGATTCCTGACTCTCCTCTGTCTCTAGCCTGCTCTGTTTGGCTCTGGCCACGCACAGGTTAGAGGCCAGATCAGTCCAGTTGACGACCCATATGCACATTCAATTTCTTCCACTATCCCTACTCCAGCTCTTAATTCCTGTCTAGGTTTCCATGCTGAGAGTAGGAGAGGATAGTTTGGGTGTAGAATCCTCACCCACCCTCCAGTATCACTTCTTCTCTCCTCCTTCTCCTCCAACCCACAGGCCTACATCACCCCACCCGTCTCTCCTTAGGTCCTGATAAGAAGAACGGGAATTATCAGGGCATGCCAGCATTTACAAGGCTAGCTACCCAGACCAGGCCAGAAGACTCTGTTGACCTCCCACCCAAGCAGAAGCTTAAGAGGTGTTTGGGCCAAGGGAGAGCAGGAAACCCTTAATTTTACAGTGAGAGAAACTGTCTGCTTGGCCCTGGGAGTTAAAGATGCCTACAAGCCCTAGCTCCCTTTCCCCTCCCCATAGATCTAGACCAATTCTTAAACCTCTCGAACAAATTAGGACCTTGGGAGGGTGGGGCCAACCATGTGAACCTTTGGTGTCCTTCCTAGACAGCTGGGCCTCGTTTGGGGCTGGTTCTGCTGCTCACCACCACCTCTGGCAAGTCAGGACCTCTCTGAATTTCAGTTTTCTCCTCTACAGAATAGAGGATTGAACTAAATTAATCATATGACCATACTGGGTCCCATGGCTCATATGGTCCTCTGGGTGTTTTGATAGATCAGTCAAAGTATGGGGTTTTCGACACAGGTAGATACTTCCTCTCTCACACTATGGTACTTTGGGTTGCCATTGGAAACCTCTTCTTTTCCCCTCTGCCCTTTAGTAGAAAGTCATTTGGGTATAGAAAGAGTTTTGGTTTCTCCCCTCCCCCACCCCTTTCTCTCTGTCTCTCTTTCTCCATCTATCTCTCGACAGGGTTAAGTGACTTGCCCAGGGTCACACAGCTAGTAAGTGTCTGAGGCTGCATGTGAACTCAGGAAGGACCAGTGCTTTATCCACTGCACCACCTAGCTGCCCACTTTCTCAAGTCTACACAATAAACAAAACAATAAATCAAGCCCTGATTTATATCATTTATTGATTTTCAAGCTGTAAATGTTGACATTAAGGGCAGCCCTGGAGTCAGGAGGACCTGAGTTCAAATCTGGCCTCAGACACTTGACACACTTCTTAGCTGTGTGACCTTGGGCAAGTCACCTAACCCCAATTGCCCTGCCTTCCCCCCTCAAAAAAACGTAAAAAAAATAGAGTAAAATAAATGTTGCCATTGAAAATTTGACAACCAGCTCTCCAGCACACCCCTGGAAGCAGCACAATATTGACAAGAAAAGTGGGACCCAAGAGACATGGGTTCTAGTCCCAGCTCTACCAATAAATGGCTGTATAACTTTGGGGAAGCCATTCCCCTCTCTGGACCTCAGTTTCCCTGTCTGTAAAGTAAAAAAGTTGAATAAACTCTCCAACAGCCTTTCTAACTCTAATTAACGTACCATTTTCTAAGTTAGATGTAGGACCAGGAAACTTAAAATTGTCTGGTTTCTGAAAGCAAAGTTATTTTAAAAAAGAAGGAAGAAAGGAAGGAAGGAAGGAAGAAAGGAAGAAAGAAAGAAAGAAAGAAAGAAAGAAAGAAAGAAAGAACAAACAAAGGAAAGAAAGAAAGAAAAAGGAAAGAAGGAAAGAAAGAAGGAAAGAAAGAAAGAAAGAAAGAAGAGGAGGAAGGGAGGAGGAAAGAAAGAAAGAAAGAAAGAAAGAAAGAAAGAAAGAAAGGGAGGGAGAGAGGGAGGGAGGAAGGAAAAAAGAAAGGAAGGAAGAGGGAAAGAAAAACAAAAACATTCTGGAGTATTGGAAGCAGGAGAGAAGGAAAGACCTGCACCCAGCAGTTTCCTCATGAAGAATGTGGGGATAATAAAAGCACTGCTCTCATGGGGTTTTTGTGAAGATCAAATGAGTGGACACTGTAAAGTGCTTTGTAAACTTGAAAGTGCTCTATAAATGCTTCCTATTTTTAGTTTTTAAAGCAATCTAGCGGGTCCTAATTGGAGAGGCTGGGCATAGACCTCAGAAGATAACTGGTACATGGCAGCAGATGATAAGAGGCATAGAAGTGGCGTAGACGCATGAGGATTGAGGGTTTATTCCTGCCATTTATGACAGGGCCTCAGTTTCCTTATTTGTAAACTGAGGAGGGTGGACTAGATGTCCTCTGAGGTCCTTAACTTGATGATTCTAGGATCTGACCATCTCCCTTCTAGCTCCAACTCCCATGATCCTACAATCCCTTGAGGCAGCTAGGTTGCATAGTTCTAGGCCTGGAGGCAGGAACACTAGAGCACAAATCTGACCTCAGAAACTTCCTAGCTGTGTGACCTTGGGCAAGTCACTTTACCCTGTTTGCCTCAGTTTCCTCATCTGTAAAATGAGCTGGAGAAGAAAATAGAAAACCATTCCAGTATCTCTGCCAGGAAAACCTCGAATGGGGCTTCCCTTCCTTCTTTCTTGTTCCTTCTTCCTTTTCTTCCTTCCCTCCCTTGCTCCTTTCTTTCCTTTTTTTTTTTTTTTTTTTGCAAAGCCAGGAAAGCTAGTTTTGTTCCTGTGGCCCTTCCAGAGGACCAAGGGAACAGAGATGATAAGACCTACCATAGGATCTGTCATTTGCACCCCACCCACCCAAAAAAAGGGCCTGAAGCTAGAGGGAGGCTCACTTCTGATAATAAATTGGCCATTTTCCAGTGGAGACATCTTAACATTGGACCAGCAGTAAGGCCCTGATAATCCAGCCCTGCCCGTGCCCTGCCCTTTGCCCTGTCTTGCCCTGATGCCACCCCCACCCCTGAGACTACCTTCTTAAAAGCCATTTCCTGCTGCTTCTATTGGAAAGCCTGGTGGGCACGGGGGGGGGGGGGGGCGTAGCTCTGGGGGAAGATGAGGTCTAAGAGAAGAGATAGGGGGGTGAGGAGGAAGGAAGAGCTGGTTATTTCAGCCTTTGTCTCAGAAGAAATGGGGCTGCGGCTGTAGTAGCAGAGAGTCTAGGCTGAGGAGTCAGAAAATGGGAAACTTTCTTTATGAAAGGTTTGGACACGGGTCCAACCTTCGCCTGGCTGGGTGGGTGTTGTGCATGGAGGGCCGTGCAGGCTGGGAGGCTAGACCCCCAGATGAGCTCTCCCCTTTCAGGATGTTGTGAGTTTTGGAGACAAGGGACCTAGGTTCCGGGTCTGGCTCTCCCACTTATTAGCACACTGTGACTTGGGGCAAATTGCTCCTTCCTTTTATCAGTTATCTGTAGATGTGTCATTTCCACCTCTTCCTCTCTGCTGGTCTTTAGGCTATAAATTCCTTGAGAAGTTTTGGGTCAGGTTCACAACTATCTTTTGTACCCCTAAGGCTCAGCACAGTGCCCTGCCCATAGCAAGCTATTGATAAATGTCTGTTGTAGCTGATATTAATGAAACACAGCTCCAAGGGTCACAGTGAACAGAGAGAGAGTGTGTTCAAACAGGGGCTCTGTACTGGATTGAGATTAGGATTCTAGTCTTAGCCCTGTTACTAACAAACTCATTGTGTGATGGCCTTCAACTCCATTCATTCATTCCTTTATCTAACTAATCAATCCAAGTGTTTAGTAAGCGCCTTCTCTATGCCAGACACTGTCCTAGGCACTAGAGATACAAATAGAAAGAATAAAACAATCTCTGCTCTCAGGGAGCTTCCATTCTTCTTGTCTTCCCCCCACCTGCCCCACCCCCATTTATTTATTCATTCATTCATTTATTTATTTGTTCATTTATTTTTAACATTCATTTTAAAAACTGATTTCCAAATTCTCTCCCTCACTCCCATCCCTCCCTTACCCACTGAAAAGGCAAGCTACGTGAGAGATCCATTACATGCATGAAATCATGCAAAACATATTTCCATGTTAGCCATGTTGCAAAAAGAAAAGCAAGAAAAATAAACTGAAAAAATTATGCTTCAATCTGCACTCAGAATTCATCAACTCTCTATCTGAGGTTGACAGCATTTTTCATTACGAGTCCTTTAGGATTGTCTTGCATCGTTGTATTGACCAGAGTAGCTAAGTCCTTCACATTTGATCATCATTACAATATTGCTGTTTCTGTGTACAATGTTGAAGGATCTTCCATTCCAAAGAGGGAGACAAGTATAGATATTTATTTCCTCATCTGTCAAGGGTCAGTTAGAGAGTTCCACCTACATCTCTCAGTTGTTGCAAGAATAATATATATGAAAGCTTTTTGAAAAAAAATATTAGCCTGGATTGAGAATGAAAGCCAACAAAAACTCATTACTGAGGGTTTGCCTCTTAGGGAGACGGGGAGTAGTGATAGCGAGAAATTATGGCATGAGATTAGGGGGAAAAAAGGACCAGGTCATTAAAGAGACTGATGGGGAATTTTCACCTCAGGAAAGCCCCTAGAAAGCTTCTGCTTTCTAGTTGGTGATTAGTTGGTTTTTTTTTTTTCCTTGTTCTTGCTTTTCAAAACTATGGCCGGTGCTGAGTTTGAAAAGATAGAGGCAAGAAATAAAAGTGACTGTAAAGGGCTGCTGGGGGAGGGAGACATTGGGCAAAGGGGGTATGTGGGATATTTGGCAAGAGATCAGAGTCGGAAATGGGAAGAAACCTCATATAGGTGAAGGCGGGATTCCAACCACTCAGTGAAACCACAGCCTTTATCCATGAACAGATGACCTAAAGATTTCTCAGACTTAGATGCAGGAGTCATAGCATCATGGGATCCCTGAGAAGGAAGTCATCTGTTTCAACATCTCATTTTGTTTCTTTTTATTTTTTTTTTAATTTAATGAAACATTTTGTTTGGACATAACAGATACTTCCCAATGAAAGCTCCTTACAAAGTCCATCCCTCCAAAACACTTAGCTTATTGACTACTAACAGAATGAATGTCTTTTAATTTGAACAACTCAGTACCCACACCAGCTGTGGCATTTGATCCTGGTTTTGTTGTTTCTCCATGTTAATTTCACTCATATTTTTGTAGTCATCATGTAGTGCATCGGTCTTTTGGGTTTTTGTTCTTTATTTTCTATCACATCATACTGGTCTTTCTACGTTTCTTTGAATTTTTCATACTTGTCATTCATTATGATGCAGTTTGTGGGTTCTGCAAAACTCCCCCCAAATTCCTATTTAACTTCTTGTGTCGACCTGCGATATATGGAAACTGTGATGGGGAAAGTCGTGATGCGGAAGGGCTAACTGTATAGGAGTTTGGGGGAATGTAGGATTTACAATATCCTGGGGTATCCAGGAGTTGGGAGCCTTGGTCCTTTGAACTGAACTCAACCTCCCGCCTAGTGCAGGGCTAGCTGACCAGTGAAAATCAGAGCCATTTATAGACCTGGTACAATGGTGGCAGAGGTGAAAAAACAACTGAGGCCTAGAAGGAACTAGGGCAGATTAACAACAAAAAGTACAGGGAGAACTGTGGAAATTGTTGACTTCTTCTACCTGGGGTAATGCCATCATATTTGTGACCTGTAACTTTCAGAGATGGCCATTTGCCAATGGGTAGGTAGAGGTGTTGTGTGGAGAGGGAGATGGGAGGATGGGGAGAGAAAGCTGTTTGTCCTTTGTTCTCAAAGAGGACCATGAAATCAGGGAGGTGGTGCTATAACATGCAAGTGAACTGGGTTTAAGTGAGGCAGGGCTGTGCAAAGTCACCAGTCTCACTCTCTCCTCCAAAGCCATCTGGATCCAGTGACAAGATATAGTTACTCCAGTTACAACGGGAGATGGCCCAGGATGCAGTGGGAGACCTTGACCTTTTCTTTAACTGGTCTTGGTTTGACCCAGACAATGCCCATTCAGTGATTAAGGCTTAATAAGAAAGGAGACAAAGAATGACCTCTTTACCTAAAAAAAAAAAAAAATCGATCTAGGAGGGAAGACCCTCAGGATTTCCGGCCAAAACAAAAACAATTGCTATTTGCATTCTTTCTGAGACAGTGGGTCCAAACTTGGCCTGGGACCTATTGTTGGCCAATCAGTATTTTGGTACTGTGTAAAGGTATACCGGGAGTCAGGGCTTCTAGGTGGCCATCTCAGCTGAGCAACAGGACCGATTACAAGGATTTCACGCAAGTTCCCTAGTCTTTCTGTGCCTCCCCTTACTCTTTTGTAAAAAGAGGGGATTAGTGGAACAGATTAGATAAGCAAGATCCAGAAGCAAGTGAATAAATCAGCCTAGTGCAACAACTGGAGAACACTGGGGAAAAGAAAATACTCCATGTTAAACAAGAATTTCTGGGGAAAGTGGAAGTCAGTCTGGCAGAAATTAGGTTCACATCAGCATCTTTATACCATATATCACAATAAGCTCCAGTTAGATACTCAAACTAAACATAAAAGATCACATAATTTAAATATTAGGACATAATAGAAGGAGATACCTTTAACCACTATGTGGCCAGGTGATGTCTTAACTAGATAAACACTAGAGAAAATCTTAAAAGATAAAGTAGACAATTCCAACTGTATAAAATTTTTAACACTTTCGCTCTAATAAATCAAGACAGCTAGAAAAAAAGAGAAGAAATTAACTAGGAAAAATATTTGCATCAAATCTCTGGAAAAGAAGTGTGACATTCAAGATAAATAAGGAATTGATACAAATGCAAAGGGCCAAGAATTATTTCCCAATGGATGACTAGTAAAAAGATTAACTATTTGAGTAGGGGTTGGGGCAGGGCAAAGAACCACAAACTATCACCAACCATGCTCCATGCCACTAAGTAGGGAAAATGCAAATTAAAGCAACTCCAAGGTTTTACTTCATGCCTATCCAATTGGCAAAGACGATAAAAGATAGAACTAGTTCTATGGGAAATACAAGCACATAAATACATTGCTGGTGGAGCTGTCGATTGATTTAAGCATGCTGGAAAACAATCTAGAATTATTCCAAAAAAAAGTCATGAAACTCTTCATAGACCTTTGATCCAGTGATCCTATTACTGGAATCTAAGGAGGTCAGAGAAAGAAAGGCCCCATGTATAACAAAATATTTATAGCAAAACTTTTTAAGGAAGCAAAAAAACTGGAAACAAAGTATATGCTCATTGTTTAGGGGATGGCAGAATAAATTATGGTATTTTTGGGAGAGGGAGGCAATTGGAGTTAAGTGACTTGCCCGAGGTCGCATAGCTAGTAAGTATCTGAGGTCACATTTGAACTCAGATCTTCCTGATTCCAGGGCCAATGCTCTATCCATTATGCCACCTAGCTGCCCTGGTATGTGGTTCTAATAGAATATCGTTGTACTATAAAAAACAATGATATAAGGCAGGGCTGTCCAAAGGGATTTTATGAGGCCCACCTATTTTTACTACAGGCGTGGAAATTGACATAAATGCTTTAACTAAAGCATTTGTGTCAATTTCTGTGCTTGTGGTAGACACAGGCCGGCCGCATGGGGGCACACAGCCCATGTTTTGGACAGCCCTGATATAAGGAATTCAGAGAAATATGGGAAGACTTGTGTATATACTGATGCAGAATGAAGAATCAGAACCATCTCAATAATATACATAACGAATATAATAATGGAAATTAAAAGAAACAAAAAGTGGAAAGCAGCTGGATTTTGGTTGATTGGAATGACCAATCTTGACCTCAGAGAACAGATGATGAGACAAACTTCCCTTCTGAGGAGGGAAAAGGGAATCTTCAATGGTCTTGAACCCCTTTGACAGTCTGGGGGAGCCAATGGATCCCTTCTTAGAATGACGTTTTTAAATGCATACAATAGAAATATATTTGATCATCGAGGAGACCAAATACATTGAAATGTAGTTATCAAAATATAAAAGCAAAAAACAAACCCAAGTTTACTGACCTTAGTTTAAGAACTCCATCTTTGCAGGAAGGATGAAATGTTGCATGTGGTGTCAGAAGCAGTGGCTGCATTGTTTGGTTTTGCTTAATTGTTTTTTTTTTCTTTTAAAAAGGAAGGCTCAGTAGTAGGGATTGGGATATTTTATACGGAGAAATTTCTGTGATGCAAAGACAAAGGACATCAATAAATACATAAAATCTAAAATGAAGGTGTTAAATCAGATGATTCCTAACACCCCTCCTGCCTTTGGAATTCTCCGTTTTTGATCAAGGACTTTGGGCCTGATTGGCTGATCCAGAAAGCTGAAGGAGATATTCAATCCTGGGCTGCTGCTGATGGATGGCAAAGACTCCAAGCAGGACCAATTAATTCCCCAGAACAATAAAGATCCCGTACTAACCAGCCAAACTGCCCCTACTCCCATCGACATTCTGTATTAGTTAACCACAGATATTAAAGTTTAAAATTGCACTAAGACTTTTGGGACACTCTTTATAGCATGTGTGTATGCCAACAGAAGACTCTGAATTCCAGACTCAGCTCTCCAGTTCTTTCCTCGACACGTTGTCTCTGTTCCTTTCCTCCCATCTGTCACAGTGTAGAGCAAAAATTCTTAACCCAGAGTCCCCTGGGTCCATAGATAGATTTTAGGGGATCTGTGAACTTGGATGGGGAAAATCTTTATTTTTAATATAATTGATTTTCTTTATAATTCTGTCTTATTTTATGCATTTAAAAATGTTAGTCTGAGAAAAGGTCCATGGGTTTCACCAGACTATCACAGGGGTCCATGGCACACAAAAAAGGGTTAAGAACCCCTGGTTTAGGGGGATGAGCTTAGTGAACTGTTTTATGGGACAGAGAAAAGATCTAGAGAAAGTACCTGCCTCTTCTACTTACTTCTTTGTGAATTGGGGCAAATCACTTAACCTACCTGGGTCTAAACGAGAGGTTTGGATTAAATGATCTCTGCAGCACTAAAGCTATGAGACTATGATAGACTCTTAGCCATCTGGAAGTGGATACATTCAATCCTGAGAAGCCTCTTCTGTCAGGTGACTCTTTGCTTAGTTTCTTCCCCTCTTTGGGGTTCTGCCCTTTGGAAGCTCCTTCACTGCCTGTACGACGGGGCTATTGGAACTTCAAAGCTCTTTTGAGGAAAATCACTGCCCTGATTGGACGTTCTGATTGCCCCCAGCCCACTCTAAAGTCTCAGGGATGCGGGTCATCGGGCTGTCCAGGATGGGGCTTTGAGAGGATCATTTTGTGGCCATCTTAAGGAAGAGGTGTTCAGTCGTGGTGCGTTTGATCCAAGTCAGAGAGCAAAGACCATATCCTTAGGTGCCACCAGGGCTATTAATGTAAAGGACCTTGCTTTCAAGATAGAGACGTTTGTTAGGATTAGGTGGGTTCCCCTCCTCCCCCCTAACATCCTGTGGCAGGAAAGAGAAGTAAAAAATAAAACATCCCAGAAACACAGATGTCAGGTTACTAAAGTAAAGAGAGGAAAAAGGAGCGACGGTTTGGGTTTGGTTTATGTTACACCCTGTTTTGGCACAGCGGGGATTAAAGCCACCAGCAGCAACAGCAGTTTGGCTGGGAGGACAGTCTGCCCCCCTCCCAGGACTCCCTGTAGTCAGGCTGCTGCAAGAGACACAGACGCTCTTTCCTGGGGTTCCTTTCCTGGCCAATGCTCTGCAGGTAGCTTTTTCCCTCAGCCCCCTTGACCCTGACCATAAAAAAGCATACTCCTCAGCCTACTTCAACTCTCTTCGGTAGCTGACCCTGGCCCTGTGAAGAACTCCCTCCTTCTAGAAACTTTCTCCTATCTTGGCCTCCATGACAATGCCCTTCCCTACGATCTCTCTGACCTTTTCTGCATCTTCATCCTGTGGACATTCCTCAAGGTTGTCCTTGGCCCTCTGCTCTTTTCTCTTTTTATGTACACTGGCCTCTCTCCTTAACTCTAGTCTTAGATTTCCAGATGCCTACAGACATTTCCACCTGGATATCCTGTAGGGAGGGCAGCTAGGTTGGGTAATGGACAGAATGCTGGGCCTGGAGTCAGGAAGACCTGAGTTCAAATCTGACCTCAGACACTTAGCATCTGTGTGACCTTGGGCAAGTCACTTACCCCTGTTTGCCTTAGTTTCCTCATCTGTAAAATGAGCTGGAGAAGGAAATGGCAAACCTCTCCAGTATCCCTGCCAAGAAAACCCCAAATAGGGTGATGAAGAGTTGGAAATGACTGAACAACAACAATTTTGTAGGGACTGAAAATTCAATGTTAACGTTAATGGATGAGATTCTGGGGTAGGATGGGGTGGATGGAAAAAGGTAAACAGAAGGAGAAAAAAGGGACTGGCTCCAGGACCAGTGCGGCCCAGTGAAAAGAGCCTGGAATTTGGGTCAGGGGATATGGGATATGTGGCTATAAGCAGAATGAGAAGGTCAGATCAAAAGGCATCAGAGGTGCCTTCCAACTCTTTGTTTATGATAGTTTGGACAACGGTATGAGCCACATAGTAACCCGTGATATCATCTTTTATCAGCAATTACATCATGTAAACACAAATCAGTCCTGGTCAGAATGGAATGGAATTGGGGGGTGGGGCAGTGCTTGGTTAGACTCCACACACACTCTAAAGGCTAAAGACCAGGGTTTTTTTTATTATTATTATTACATGATTGATGGCATATATTAATTTCATTGTTTTTTTTTTTAAACAACTATTTCTTATTTTGAGAGGCAATATGGAGATCTGGCCTTGAAGACAGGACATCCGGATTTGAGGTCTACCTCTAACACAATCTGGCTAGGTGACCATGGGCAAGTCACTTAACTTTTCAGCGCTCACTCTCTCTCTCTCTCTCTCTCTCTCTCTCTCTCTCTCTACTGCTATGTAAGGTCTAGAAAATGTGCTGACCTGCCCAGGGACAGGGAGTTTGCTCACCTGTTGTTTGTTTTTTGTTCTGTTTTGGGTTTGTTTGGTTTTATTTTTTTTTTGCTCACTACTAGATTTAGTCCCTAGACCATTTCTTATTTTAGTTACTATTAGGCGAAGAAGAGGAATTATTCTTGTTTTGACCTTACAGTCCCAAAGCCTCCTTTGTGGCCAATATGTGGACTCAGGAAGAAATATCTGGAAGTCAGTCACCGTCTAGAGGGAAAAAAGCCCATATTCTTCGCTGTTTATTAGGGAGTTGAACTCCTATGCATTCAATTAAAACAACTCTAAGGTACCACCTCATACCTATCAGATTGACTAACATGACAGAAAAGGAAAATGACAGATTCTGGAGAGGAAGTGGAAAAATAGGGACATAATTACATTGTTGGTAGAGTTTTGAATTAGTCCAACCATTCGGGAGAAAAATTTGGAACTATGCCCAAAAGGCTATAAAACCATGCATATCCTTTGATCCAGCAATACCACTGCTAGGTCTGTATTACAAAGAGATCAAAGAAGAAGAAAAAGAACACATATGTGCAAAAACATTTATAGGAGCTCTTTTTGTGGTGGTAAAGAATTAGTAATTGAGGGATATCTACCAATTGGGGAATGGCTGAACAAGTTGTGGTATAAAATTGCAAAGGAATACTATTGTGTTATAAGAAAGGAGGAGCAGGATGCCTCAGAAAAACCTGGGAAGACTTATAGGAGCTGATGAAGAGTAAAGTGAGTAGAATTAGGAGAATGCTGTACGCAGTAACAGCAATATTGTACAACGATCAATTATGAAAGACTTAGCTACTCTAATCAATACAATTCTAAAGGCCTCACAGAGAAAAACGCATTATATGCATCCAGAGAGAGAACTGATGAACTCTGAGTGAAAATTGACGTATATTTTTTCATTTTATTTTTCTTGATTATTTTTGCAACAGAGCCAATACGGAAATATATTTTGTATGATTTTACATGTCCAGTTGATAGTATGTTGTTTGCTTTCTCAAAGGGTGTGGGGTGGGGCTGGAGAGAGAATTTGGTACTCAAACTTTAAAAAAAATGAATGTCAGGAATACATCAAAATAATAAGCTAAAGAAAGAAATTCCTATGCATTCCGAGTTTCTACAATCTGTCATCGCCTTACTTTTGCAGACTTATAATATTGTTCTCCTGTGCTCGCTATCCTAACTGGATCATTCTCTCCCCACCCAATTCTTTACCATTTTCTTCCTACGTGGCTTGACTAAGGCTGGTCCCCTAGACTAGAATGCCCTCCTTCCCCCTCTTTGCTTGCATGATTGCTACGCATGCTTTAAAGTCCAATTCAGATGTCATCTCCTTCAGAAAACCATTCCTAAGACTTCTTTCTCTAGAAACCTTTCCCCTAGACCTCACATACGCTTTGTTTTGCACCTCTCCAATGCACTTATATAAAAAAGTGTACTATGATTCACTGGGTCCATAGATTTGCAACTAGAAGCACAGTTGGGCTGGAGTCAGCTTGAACTGATTTCAAAAGATGATTGTTAGATTTTCAAGGCGAGCATTTATGTATCAGAAATCAGAAAACGTGGGTGGTCTGGAATTTTAAAAAGTGATGGAATAAATGTAAGCTGGAGTAGTGAGAGAAGGTTTTGTGGAGGAGATGGGACTTAGTAGGATTTGGATATGTACAGTGGAGCGGAAGGGATGGAGGGTTTGTAGAAGGAAATATGGGGAGATGATCAATCTTTGTTGTTGTTCGATCGTTTCAATTGTGCCTGACCCTTTGTGACCCCATCTGGGGTTTTCTTGTCAGAGATACTGGGATAGTTTGCCATTTCCTTCTCCAGCTCCTTTTACAGATGTGGAACTGAGGCAAATAGGGGTTAAGTGACTTGCCCAGGGTCATACAGCTAGTAAACGTCTGAGGCCAGATTTGAACTCACGAACACGAGTCTTCCTAATTCCAAGCCCAGTGCTCTATCCCCTGAGCCACCATCTATCCATTAACAAATTTATTAAGTGTCTATGTGACAGGAAAGAAAAAAGACAAGAAAAAAAGACAAAATGCCTTCAAGGAACTTTATATTCAGTGAAGGGAGACAACAAGTACACATAATATACAAGAAATATGCAAGTCACAGAAAAGGCCTCAGGTCCAAGGCTCAGATTGGAAAGGCAGCCGACAGAGGATCTTGAAAGTCAGACTTTTATCTCAAACTGCAGAGTTTTTCAAGCAAAGTCCAGTAGATAAGGACTCATTTCCATATCATTTAAATCTTTAAAAAGTATTTATCTTACAACCACCGAGAGTGTAAGGCAGGTAGTAAAAGTGCTATTTTCCTTTCACTGCTCCAGGCCGCCTCAAGCACTGTATTAATAGAGGCTGCTGTGTGCTGGATGGATTGAGGAGGAAGATTCGAGAGTCCCTGAAACATGCCTCACCTGGGCTCAGCTCCCCGGCTTTGTACGTGCTTCTTTAGAGAGGAGGAGCCGTGGGACCAGCCCTGGGAGAGTCTGCCGTACTTTACTCTGGGTGGGAAAGTCAGTGGGTGGAGAGATTAAGTCTTTGATTGTTGCTGCCTTGCGGGGGAGAAGCGGCAGAAGTTAGAATGTGAATATGGATTTGCATAGGTTGGGCTGGAGCGGGGAGCTGCATCCCTCCAGGCCAAAGAAGAAGGAAGAATATTTATCTATGGCAAAGGGTACATAGAGACCAACTCCCCACATTAGTCTATCGGCTAGATAAAAGACAAAAAGGCTCCCCACCCTTTCTATCTCAACTTTCTCCCAACCTATCGCACGAAAGCCTAACTAAACTTCTCCAGTGTCAATTTAACTGCCTTAGGACACCAGCCCAATTCCTTCTGAACTCCCTGTCCTCTTCCAGGGCCATCACTGCTCAGTATGGGTTGCCTTCCCCTATTAGAATATGAACTTCCTGAGGGCAAGGGACCGTCTTGTTTGCTCATATTTGTATCCCCAAAGCTTAGCAGAGTGCGTGGGATAAAGTAGGCGCTTAATAAATGCAGTTTCATTCATTCATTCGGGAGGGAACTCTGGCTATGGACTATCTCTAACTGACGAGGAAAAGCACAATTGCATATTATTCAATTACCTTCGCATGAGTTTAAAACAGGGGAGCAGTAATCTCATCCTTCCTGGTCTGCAGGCAGCGAGAACATCCACAGAAACCTGAAATTGTTCTCCCTCCAACCCTCCCCGCCCCCATTCCTGAACATCAGCTGTTCAACCATCACGTTCTTTCAAGAGAACACTTTAACAACTTCCCAGGACTTGAAATGCAACACATTTTGGACTCACAGGCAGACTTGAAACGCTCATTGTTCCATCTAACCTCTCATTTTTGTAGAGACAGAAACTAGCTCGGGAGAAGGAATGGTTAGTGGCGGAGCTGCTACTAGAACCTGGCTCTCTTGACCCTCAGTCTAGTCACCACCTTCATGAAATGAAACCATCCAGGCTCACCCCAGCCTAGAGGAGAGGCGACCTAGTGTCATGGATATGATGGGGTATAGGTTACTGATGCTGATGGGATACAGACTCCGGGAACCCCCTTGAGCTGTTACCCTAGCCCTACATTGTCTGTCATCTCCAGGTAGCCTTCAGCTATTTCCCACCCTGGAGTCTGACCTCACCCCAGTCCCCCCAGTTCCCCCACTCCCATCAAGACCCTAGCTAAACCCCTCCTTCCATCACCCCAGGCTACTTGACCACCCTAGATCCCTCCCACAACCTTTCTGTATATAAGTCTCATCTTGCCTCCATGAAGGGGCTCAGATTCAATCTAGCTCAGCAGATTGAATTTGGCCGGCTTGTCGATAGGAGCATCACAAATGGTGAGATATCTTAAGACTCTATCCACTATGGTGAATCTTTAATAAACTTTGTTTTTCTCTTTGGCTGTTAAGAAGGCTTGGGTCGAATTCATTCGGCACGACCTGGCATTTTGATATTTTGGGGTCTAGAATATCCCTAAACTTCAATATACCCCTGACCTCATCAGATAGAGTCCTGATTCCAATCCTGCCTGAGAAACTTGGTAGTTGTGTGATCCCTAGAGAAAGGACTTGGCTCTTCTCAGCAGGCTCCATTTCCTCATCCATAAAGTGGAATAATTATAATATTTGCTACTTAGCATACATGGGTATATAGTCATATATGATACACAACCTCACAGGGTGGTTGTGAGGCTCCAGTGTGTGTAAAGTGTTTTGGCAACCTTGAAGGGCTATGTAAATGTCAGTTATCATAAAATGAAGAAGCGGACTCTCCCTCAATGTTTTCACTCTATCCCACTCGTTTCTCATCTATTACCTTCCCAAAGATCACACTGCACAGAGATTTCCATTACTCCCTGTTTAGCTGGTTTAGGATGACTTCTCATTTCTCTATTCTTTCCCCCACCCACTAGTGTCATGGGAATAGTTTTCCTGGAACAATTTCTGGTCATCCTAAAGGTACATTTGCGGAGGGTAGGGTGCGAGAAGCCTATATGTAAATCACATTCATTTATTTAAAAATAAAACAACCAAACATGCTTTATTGGTATTTTCTCCCCTCTCCCTCCCTCCCACCCCAACATCATCACTTCCTAATGACTCCTTCTATCACCTTCCCTCTTAACAAAGAATTTATTCATCTTGTTATCTTGAAACCATCTCCCTTCTCCCAGGTCCATCACCTCCTTCCCCATCCCCATCTTTTAATGGATGATACAACACAAAACCCAGAGATGTTGGGCCCTTGCATCTAAACTATAGTCATACTTAAAGACTACTTTTAGACTGGTTTCTGAGACCAGCCTAACCCTCTCCCGCTCTGGCTGGCTGACAACTGTTCATACGTAGGGGTTTTCCCTCTTCTCATACTGTATAAACTCCCCTGCCCACTGCCTTGTGGTGCTGTTCCATAACATCTGGACTGTGGTTGGAAGTGGGTGGTAGGTAGCCCAGCCCATTCGCCCTCAGTACTATCGGTAATTTCCTGCCTGCTGCTCAAGGCTCTATTAAACCATCTCTTCTGCTCCCTTCGACACAATTTCAGGTTTAGTTGTGGGGATTACTAATAACTGACATTTAGGTAGTGCTCTTTTATAGACACAAGGAAAATTTGATCCTCACAACAACCCCGTCTGGTAGGTTTTATTGATTATGTTATCCCTATTTTACAGGTGAGGAAACTGAGGTTAGTCCCCTGTGGTCCTGTAGCTATACAAGTGGCGGAAGCAGGATCAGAACCCAGGTCTTTCTTGATTCCAGGTCCAGCATTCTTTTGACTAGATCATAGTGCCCTGCTTAAGGCCCTCTCTCTGCCATGAAACCTTCCTTTCTCACCACTGGCTATGCTGATATTTCCTTCCTCTCTGTTTGAAGAAAGGCAACATAAATAATTCTGGTTCTACCCTGCCCCCTACCTGTGCCCAAATTTCTTTCTAGAATATAATCAAGACTAGATCTTCATTAGACTATAGGCTCCTTGAGGGCAGGGGGTGGTGTTTCACTTTGGTCTCTGTATCCCCAGGGGCTATGGCTGGCACACTGAACACACTCAATGAATGCTTTCTTGAATTCAACTGAATTAGACTAAACTTTGGGTCAATCAGGCTTGATGGGTGAGCATCACGAACTCCTCTGTTTCATATCCAGTCACCAAGCCTGAGCCCTGTCAATATTCCCATTACGATACAAGATCTTTCCCATTTATTCCTTTCCTCTCTATTCCCACTCTCACTAAACTAATTCTCACTCTTATTACTTTATACCTGGACTCCCACAAGAGTCTCTTGTCTGGCCTCCTTGCCTCCACTCTCTCCCTCTCATCTATGAACTTTTATTTCTATGATCTCATTAATATGAGTATTTCCACCATTGGCGACATGATGACCCATGCTTTCTTACCCGGTGGGTCTATGTCCTTCAATTAGTTCTGCAGAAAGGCTTGATCCCATGGCCAAGGGCTTTCCTTAGGTCTCTTAATGCAGCTCTCAGTCTGTCCATTGGGTCATTTCCTGGATGAGTCACTTAACCTCTGTTTGCCTCAGTTTCTCAACCATAAAACAGGGATGATAATAGTGCCTTCCTCCCAGGCTTGTTGTGAGGATCGAATGAGAGAATATTTGCAAGTTGCTTTGCAAACCTTAAAACACTATATGAATGTTAGCTATTATTATTAGATCAGTCTTCCTGAATTACTACTTTGAGCACATCATTCCCCTAATCAAAGACCTTCCATGGCTCCCCATTGCCTGTAGAACAAAACTTTAACTTCTTAGCTTGGCATTCAAGGCCTTTCGATGAGCTACTTGCAACTTACCTTCCAAGACCAATCTCCTACTTCTCTGATCCAGAAAGCCTCCTCTTCACTCAGATTGGTCTGTACGTTGCCCCTCTAAAGACCCTTGCCCATGTCTCCCTTTATGCCTTAGGTCACCCCTCTGCTCCTCTAGCCTCTCCATCTCTTGACTATCTCTCTAGGTGGTGCAGTGGGCAGAGCATTAGACCTGTAGCGAGGAAGACCTGAGTTCAAATCCAGTCCCAGACCCTTACTGTGTAACTTTGGACAAGTCATTGAACCTCTGCCTTCCTCATCTGTAAAACTGGGGATGATAATAGCACGTACCTCCCAGGGTTCTTGTGAAGATAAAATGAGATGATGTTGGTAAAGCTCTTTGCAAACCTTAAGGTGCTATATAAATGCAACCTATTATTATTATTATTATTATTTTTATTAGGCTCAGATCAAGACCCATCTCCTTCATAAAACCTACCCTAATGACTGAAGGCACTTGCTTTGTAGGAAGGCACTATGGTACAATAGAAAGGGCATTGGCCTCAAAGCAAATCTGAGACCTGTTCTGCTATTTAGAGACCATGGACATGCCCTGTTGAACCTCTGCTTCCTCATCTGTGAAATGCGGATAAAAATATTCCTATTGTCTCTAAGCCTGCATAAACTATCAAGCCTTGTAGGCTATCTGGGAATCCATTATACTATTGCTTATCTCGCCATGGGTATGTGTCTTTTTTTCTTTTTGGAGGGGGGGAAGGCAAGGCAAGTGGGGTTAAGTGACTTGTCTAAGGTCACACAGCTAGTAAGTGTGTCATATGTCTAAGGCCAGATTGGAACTCAGGTCCTTCTGACTCTAGGGCCCGTGATCTACTCACTGAACCACCTAGCTGCTCCGGGTATACGTCTTTACCATTAGTTTGTAAACTCCTTCAGAGAAGGACCTGCATCAGTCTATAGCCCCCCAAAGTTTCTAGAACAGAATCTTGCACATAAGAGGGCCAGTGACCACTTATGGATCATATACTGTCCTCAGATCCTAATATAGAGCTATTATGATGGTATAATAATAATAACCAGCATTTATTTAGTACTTTAAGGTTGTCCAAATGCTTTAGCAATATTATCTCTTTTTTTCATTGTATATGCAATGTGCTTAGACTGAAATAATGAAAGGATATTTTCACGGTGGGGCCTCTCTTGGATTACGGCCCTTCCTTCCTTGAAATGTTTTTTATCTGAATCTGGATTAACGAATCCTAACTAATAACAGGACTCGCCCCATTTGATTCATAGGATCAAAGGATGTGAGTGTTACAATTTAATGAGACCTTAAAAGATATCTAGCCCAACCTCCTCCATAAGGAAACAGACCTAAATAGATTAAATGATTTGCTCAAGGTCACAGGGGCAGGGCCAGTATCTAAAACCACATCCTCTGGTTCCAAATCCCAGCATTCTCTGTATGATACCAGGACTTTGCCTCCCTTTCCATTGTCCCCCATACCACACTTGCCTCCCTACCTTGAAGGATGCCGCTTCTCATATTTACTAAGTGAATTTTGACCTTACTCCTACCCCCTTCCATAGATCTCTCCATTCCCCCTCACCCTCAAAGCTTTTTCCATTCTAATTTTAAAAAGTAGTGCTGGGGCAGGGTGGAGAACTACGAGACGATAAAGGAGACTCACCAATCCCCAAATACTATTAATTAGAGCTATTTAAAAAACCCCAAGAACCCCAAACTCTGCTTCTGTTTAAATCACTCTATTTGCAACAATATGATTTTCTTCTTGTCATTCAGTCAAGTCTGATTCTTCATACTGGAATAGTTTGCCATCTCCTTCCCTGCAAACAGAGGCTGAGTAACATGCCTAGAATCAAACAGCTGATGAATGTCTGAGTCCACATTTGAACTGGGTCTTTCTGATTCAGCCCCAGGATTCTATCCACTGAGTAAATTCTACTATTTTTTAAAAAATCACAAATGTTTAACATCTCGGCTATATTATGGCTACACTACAGGCTTCTGATGGGGCAGCTGACAGGGAATCAGACCCAGTTGAGTGACTCAACACCAACATGGGCTTCTGAGGTCTGGTCTGGGAAATTGCCTAGTTCCTAAATTGGGGTTATCTAGACTTCTCCTTTTTTCTCTTAGAAATACACGCTTTATTTTCTATTTGCAGTAAATATTTTCCCTTTATGTATCTTTGCTGATACATGTATGATTTGGTAATGTCCCAATAAAGTAAGTGTCGGGGACAATGCAGCATAAGGGAAAGAACATTGGACTAGCAGCTAAGGCACTTAGGTTCCAGTGCCCATTAGACCCACTGTGTGACCTTGGACAAGTCACCTCTCCTGCATGGGCCTCAGTCACTCCTTCTGGAACATAAGGCATGACGAGGTAGAGAGAGCACTGAGTCAAGAAGACTTAAGATGAGTCATGAAGACTCGAGTTCAAATCCAGCCTCAGATGCTTATTGGCTGTATGACTCTAGGCAAGTAAGTCATTTAACCTCTCTCTGCCTTTGTTTCCTCATCTATAAAGGAGGGATAAATAAAAGCACCTATATCCCAGAATTGTTGTCAGCACAAAATGAGATAATATTTATGAAAAAAGTTGTAAACCTCAAGCACTATATAAATGTTGCCTAGCTTTTATTTGATTTAATAAGCATTTATTAATCTCCTATTTTGTGCCAAGCAGCCTGTTAGGTGCTAGGGATGCGAAGGCAAAAATGAGGACAGCTAGGTGGCACAGTGGATATAGAGCAATGGCCCTGGAGTCAGAAGTACCCGAGTTCATATCCAGACTCAGACACTGGGCAAGTCACTTAACACCGATTGCCTCCTCCTTGCCCCCCCCCTTTCAAAATGAAAGATGCTCTCTGCCCGCAAAGAACCTACATTCCATAGGGAGACACTAGAAAATTCTTGAGGCCATTTCCAGCTCTGACATTCTGTGTGCTTACACATTGTGGATTCCAGGATTAGACCTAGAGTCTTTGGACGCAAACCCAGAGGACCTATCCGCAGTGCCCCAACATCCTCTAAAGCTCCTTAGTATAAGGTGTTTTTCTTTCCAAAGGGTAATTTGGCAGGCCCTGAAACCGACTCTGTGGCCAGAGTCCGATGCACTTCAGTGGGAGGCTTATGAAAGAGGGATTGTTAAGCCCTACACATGATGGAGAGGTGATTAGGTTAGTTTTCTTCTTTTTTGCCAAAAGAACAAACCTTCACAAAGCTTGACTTTCTAGGCAGTAATGCCCAGGCACAGAAAACAAAGCACTGGAGGAGAAGGTTTGGAGGGGTTGTCTAACTCAAGAACTTTCCAGTTAGCCTTGGGACATGGCCCCTGGCCTGGTGGTTTGTGTGGAAAGCACTAGGTGGGCCCTGGTGAGATGCTGAAGGAGTAGCAACAGATCAGAAGTTGTCCTAGCCCTGGGCTAACAACTTTGCCTTCCTTTTAATTGTTCCAATGAACTAAAACTCAGAGATAAGAAGAAGCAGCAAATCCCTGAGCTGGAAGCACTTTCTCATCTGCAACACCCTCAAACGCCTTCCACCCCACCCCCAAACCCAACCCATCTGGTTCTTCTTCCCTCTTCCCCTCTCTGTAGACAGTATTATACCTAAGATACTAGACACAAATGAAGGAGGAGGAAGGGCTGGTGCTGGACTCAAGAGTCAAGAGATCTGGTTCAAGTTCTGGGTTCAGATCCAGGGCTCTGTTACTTACCATCCATGTGATCTTAATTTACCCACCTGTAAAATGAAGATAAAGGAATCATAGGATCGAGTTGGAAGGGACCTAGGAGACATAGTCCAAGCTATACAGACCAAGAATTCCCTTTTTGAGGATATATTTTTGTAATAACAATGCTACTTGCTGCTACTGTGGCTGTGTAAGACCAGCACACAGAGGGGCTATTAGCACAAGTTCTTTGATCTGCTTTTCTAAGGAAAGCAACTTTAAGGGATTTATAATTTTAAATTAAACATACATATATCATTCACTTAGTTCAGGGGAAAAAGTCAACACCCTGAACTTCAGAGAAAACACAAACAGAAATTACAAGCAGAAATTATATACACAGAGCAAAATAACACAAATCAACAGACAGGCTCCTAGCTGTCTGTCCAAGACATTACATACATAGTTACCAGAGAGAGAAGCACCAACATCTGTTTTTTCAAAGCCAGGGGGGCTCCAACGGCTACTTGGAGTCTCGTCTGATCAAATCATAGGACACTCTTCCAGTGAGTAAACCCCAAGCAAAATGCTAAACTTAGATTATATACATACTTCTTCAGGGTCAGAGGGCATCACAACCATGCGACTCAAACCCATGTGACCTAAGCCTTCCTGTGACTTAAGCAGGTCATCAAAGATTCCCAATTCAATCAAAGACTCTTGATTGAAACAAAGGCAAGACTCAAAGGTACTTGACTGCCTTAGTGCTGAGAAGCACTCCAAAAAAAAAGACAACAAAAAGTCCCACTTTACTTGCCATTACGATTCTTCCTAAGTCTTATCTTCTCTAGGCTAAAAAATCCCTAGTTGCTTAATCCATCATTCTGGTCACCATTTCTAATTTTTCAATGTCTTTTAATGTGGACCCATAACTGAACATCCATGATAGGCCATCATACAACCCCTGATAGAAGACCTCCAGTGATGGGGAATTCACTACTACATGAAGCAATCCATTGCCTTTATTGATGCAGCCTGCTGAAGCCATGTTGGTCAGAATGCTGGTGTAGAAGCCACAAGACCCAAGCTTAAGGCCTTGCTCTGACACTAGCAGTACCCGTGTCACGCTGCTAGTCACTTAACCTCTATATTGTCTTCCATTTCTGAATCCATAAAATGGGTTGCACTACCTGTCTCACACAGTTGTTTAGAAGAAAGTGTTTGGCTAAATTTAAAATGCTATATAAATTATGACAGTTTTCCTTCTATTACACTAAAATCTGTCTCTGAAACTTCTACACTTTGTTCTCAATTCTTCCCTCTGGGGCCAAACAGCACAAGTTTAATTTCAATTGGGCATGATAGTTAATTAGTTATCTTTTTTTTAGTTTTCAACATTCACTTTTATAAGATTTTGAGTTCCAAGTGTTTAAGTGTTTTTCTCCCTCTCTCTTCCCTTCCTTCTACCCCCTCCCCCCTCCCCAAGAAGGCAAGCAATCTGATATAGACTATCCATGTATAATCATATTAAATATATTTCCACATTAGTCATGTTGTGAAAGAAGAATCAGAGCAAAAGGGAAAAACCACAAGAAAGAAAAAACAGAAAACAAAAAAAGTGAAAATAGCATGCTTTGATCTGGTTCAGACTCCATACTTCTTTCTCTGGATGTGGATGGCATTTTCCATCATGAGTCTTTTGGAATTGTCTTGGATCATTGCATTGCTGAGAGGAGCTAAGTCTATCAAAGCTGATCATCATACAATACGCTCATGATAGTTAAGACAGTTCTCACACCTTCCCTAAATCTTGTTTTTCCTGGTCAAATACCTCTAGTCCTTAAGTTGATACATCATACAGAGAAGCTCCATGCTGGCCACCCTCCTGTGGATTGGCTCTAGTTTTCCAATATATTTCCTAAAATACGGCACTCAAAACTGAACGTAATATTAAATTTGGTTTGCCCGGGGCAAATAACAACAACAAACATGTCATACTAACATAGCGCTTTTAAGGTTTGCAGAGCACTTTATATACATCATGTCTTTCAATCTTTACAACAACCCTATAAGAGAAGTGCTGCAGAGCAGAGATGTCAAACATGTGATCCATGGGCTGTATGGGTACAGCGAGGGCCAGAACCAGGTTAAAATGTAATTGGGAAATGTTTAAAAAACAAATAAAAATACAATAGAACATAGATAGTGTTAATATAAGGGCAGCTTTGTAGCACAGTGGATAATAGAGTAGTGAGCCTGGAGTCCAAGTTCAAATCTGGCCTCAGACACTTACTAGCTGTGTGACCCTGGGCAAGTCACTTAACTTTGTTTGTCTCATTTTCCTGATCTGTAAAATGAGCTGTAAAAGGAAATGGCAAACCACTCTAGTATCTTTACCAAGAAAATCCCAAACAGGGTCACAAAGAGTCAACAGGACTGAAATGGCTGAACAGCAACACTGGATACTTTTCTCCATTTATCATTAGGTTTTGGTTCTTGTCATTCAATGAAATTTAGTTAACTGAACTATTATCTTGTCTCCATCTTGTCCTCACGAATAAAATGAGAAATTATCAAATGTCTCACTGAATTCCTTTGATCTAAGAGGCTACTAACTCTGGGTTAGTCTTGCATGAACTTTTCTCAATGAAACATTGCTGGCTTTTAATAATCACTGCTTCTCTTTCTTAACATTCACAAACCCTCCTTTTAAGAGTATGTCCTAAAATTTTGCCAGAAATTTAAGTCAGGCTTATAAACCAATAGTTTGAAGATTTCACTCTCTTCCCTATTTTGCAAATTTGGACAACATTTGCCTCTCTCCAATTCCAATCCTTATAATTTTTCAACTATTATAGCGGTTTAGCAGTCACACCTGTCCTTTCAGTCGGTATCTCGTAATGTAACTTGTCAGGACGGTGTGACTTAAATCCATTGAAGGCAGCTTGATGTAGCTTGATCATGTCTCTTACTTTTGTTGTTGTTCAGTTGTTTCAGTCATGTCCAACTCTTCCTGACCCCTTGTGAGATTTTCTTGGCCAGGACGCTAGAGTGTTTTGCCATTTTCTTTTCTAGCTCATTCTACAGATGAGGAAAATGAGACAAACAAGGTTAAGTGACTTGCCCAGGATCACACAGCTAGTAAGCATTTGAGGCCAGATTTGAACCCAGGAAGATGAGTCTTCCTGACTGCAGGCCTACTGTGCACCACCTAGTTGTCCATGTCTTTTAGCTTTCAATTCCTTGTTAATCATATTGGCTCTATCATTCCTAATCCAATATTGTTCTTTTTTTTGTAGAGGAAAGAGAAGTAAGATAAGTTCTATCTTCTCTCTGCCTTTTTCATTATCATCATGCCATGCACCCCCAAACCTAACTCCCTCCACTACCACCATTTCTCACTCTCTCTGCACCCACCTTCCCCTTGTAATTCCAGGTTTTGTCAGACAATGCTTTCCCATGAGTTTCCTACTTCAAACTTTAAACCATAAGTTATAGGGAGAATGGCTGGCGCAAGAACTAGCTATGCCTTCCTAAGGAGGAAAAGGAGCTATCTCTTCTTTTACCTTCCTCTTGCACCCAACATAGCTTTAAAAAAAAAAAAAGAAAAAACTTTTCTGTGGTCTATCATTCATGCAAGTCCAGACTGTACAAAACTTTAGTGTTTCTTATAGTATCATGCCACCCTTTTCTATTCATCCTTAATTACCTGCCTTTGCTTCCATCAAATAAAGTGAGGGCTAATTCGTGGATGGAGTTCATATTCTCACAATGCCTGGGCATGAGAAACAGCCTTACTCATTTGGGGAAAATTCTTTAGCCTACATCACCCAGGAGGTTGTGTATGAGCTCTGAGGTATGGAGGTTGTTCATCATGCACTTTGAGTAGATGTGTTCCAGCACATGCAGTTTAAAAAGAAAGGAGTGGAAGGATGCTGTATAATTGAGGTTGCGATGTTGAGAAGAGGGGAGGGTGGGTGCAAATAAGGGGGAAAGAAGAAATGGTGGTGGTGGTGTAGAAAATAGTCCAACTACTGACATTGATGCTTTCACACGAAGAGGGGGGTGGGTTGGCCTAAGTGTCTACAATGGAAAAATATAAGTGGTTGGTGCAGGGAGTAAGTGTGCCTTCTCAAGGAGGAAGTGAGCCCCCTGGATGTTGGCATCTCGGGCCACAGACCCATTTGCTCCATAGTTCTGCAGAGAGACTAGCCGGGGAGTCACCAGTGCTCCTAGAATGCATATGGGCCCCTTTTGCAGGGGGCATGTTTTAATTTCTAATACAGTTAATATTTGTAGATACATAAACAAAAACTCTTTGGGAATGAGGTCCTTAGTAATTTTTAAGAAAGTAAAGGTTCTGAGACCAAGAACTTATGGATTAGAATTTCCTTCTTAAAAGCTCCCCATTCTTCTTGAGACAACCTCATCTGTACATTCCCCAGTCCAGGAAGTTCATGGAGCAGTTTTCTTATCTTGGGCGGTTGGGGTGGGGGTGGTGGTGGTGGTGGTGTAATTACTACCTGGCCAACTAAATCCCCCAATTTAGAATATAATCACAAATGATGAGGTTTTAACCTAAGTTGTAAAGGCATGTAGTCATTGAAAAGAAAAGGTCAGTTAACAGAGATGAAGTGTCACCTTTAAAAAGCTAGCTTGCTAAGGTCTGCCTAGGTATGCGGAATTCAATCTCTACTATAGTGCAACAGGCATGCGTGGAAGGGATTTTCATTCACACACATCTTCATGCTACGCTCATCAAACCACATTCAGCAGGGTACAGAGGTGTGTGTGTGTGTGTGTGTGTGTGTGTGTGTGTGTGTGTATAGAGACAGACAGACAGACAGACAGACAGATAGAAACTATGATCTCAAGAGAGAACTAGTCCTGGTAATAGAGAGTTGATCTGTGGGAGAGGAGTGGACCCTAGGATCCAACTGAGGGACCCACCCAGCAAAGGCACTACAGGAAGTAGTGTGAGGACTTGACAGAGAGAGGAGACATTGAGGTCCAGTGGTACCCGAGGTGGGAGTTGATTTGGTCACACATCATATCCCTTATATGTATGCCTGAGTATCAGTATAATCTAAGCTTGTGCCCACTCTTCCCACAGGGATTTTATACACACACACACACACACACACACACACACACACATACATGTATATGTATATGTATGTGTATATATATATATAAATGTATGTGAAAGCATACCCCCAGATTTATGGGTGGAACATTTTATAGTCACTTTTCTTTTTATACCATCTTAGTAAATGCCTTTGTTTTGAGCTAATTGTGTCTACTGGCTAACTATTAAAGGTAAGCTCATTGGTGGGTGCTCATGAGCAATAGTTTTAGGAAAGTGGACCCACAGGGTAGGTATTCTTGGCACCTGGAAGTAGTGATCACCTTCCTGGCCAACTTGAAAACTTTGGAGCACCAAGTTGTAGAGAAAGTCCTGATGGGGTGCCATGTTTAAAAACAATTTGTTCCCTAATTGCCTGCTATTACTATTAATATTTATAAACCTGTTCCCCCTTTCTATGAAACTAAATCCAGTGTTAAACTAAATCTTTGCCTGATGTGACTATTTGGACTGGGTAGAATTTTGAAGAGAAGTTTTGAAGTCTGTAGAGGACTAGGGCATACGTCCTTGCCTCAGTGGCTCTGGCATGAACAGGAAGTCAAAGCAGACACTGATCCCATTTGGAAGCCCCAAAAGCATACTCACAGGCAGATGCAAGGTTTTATAAATAAGATAATCTATAAGCAGAGAGAATAGCAAATGAATATGCATATATCTGTAAATATTAATACCTCTAGACTTAAATGAAAGAAGCCTTTGAGTAAAAAAAAGTGAACTAAGCATGGGAAGTGGGGTGATCATACTTACCCACAAGGTGCCCACCTCTTGCTACAAGGAGAAGCATTCCTTAAATTCCTCAGCTCTGACCCCAGCCCTGCTCCTTTCTGCCGCCCCCTCAACCATGTACCACGAGGGGCACCCTTTAAGGAGGAGCACCCACGCACATACTTAAAATCTTACGTGCGGAGGAGACATACCTATGTTAAATAAGTGGAAGCCTCTCATTAACTTCTTCATGAGGAAATCCAAGATCCAGAGTGGATAAGTGGGTGATGGAAATAGAGACAATGTTGTTTGACATTAGAGAGAACAGACGGATGGAAAGCAATTGAAACAGTTGAGGATCATGGGAAATATCATAAGCCTGGCACAGACACACATTATATTAGTGATGATGGACTTCTAGTACACAGACAATCTGCTGGCGGGCTTTCTCTGCCAAAAGGAGAACAATTAATAATTTCTCAACTCATTTCACTCTCCTGTAGGCATTTTCCCTTTACTGTCCTTTTATATGGAGCAGTTTAATGCTGAAAGGGGTAGAGAAAGTACTTCTATGCATAGGAAGAGTTAAAGCATTAGAAAAGGATATAAGACAGATGAATATTTTGATGCCTGAAAGGAACAGGAAAAGAGCTTTCACTTAATAAAAACTGTTAAAATATGTGTACGAAGAAACATGGTTTTCAGATACGATTTGAATGGTTTTGGACAGAAAATTAATGATGGCACAAATATAAAGACATATCATCTTTAAAAGATATTGGATGATGCCTTCCTTGTTTGTGAATAGTTTGGTGGTTTAGAAGGGGCAGAAAAAGAACTGTTACTTAATAAAAACTGGGAAAGTGTGACTCCAAAGAAATATAATTTCAAGGACACAAAGTGGAACGAAGGACCATCATCATGCCACACAAGTCTGAGTTCTTGCCATAGTTCAATATGGAGCACACTAGAGCACAGCTTATTATGACCCTTCTTCTATGAAATTGTATTACTTTGTACTCTCATTTTTCCAGTTTTTGATAATAAAGACCATAATGCTATGCAGCTCCAAGTTCTCACTAGGGTCCAGTATGGTGTGCACCAGAGGACAACTTCTAGTCTGCCCTTTTCCCTTGCCCCTTGTTTTGGGCTCTTAGCACTCAGCTCAACCAAGTGCCCTTGAAGAGTTCGGCCTTTGTTTCCTTGATTAGATTTGGGAGTCCCTGATGACCTCCTTGCCTCAAGGGAGGGCCTAGTTTACAGATGAGTTTGAGTGATATGTTTGGGACATTAGAGGCTTTTAGACCATGTGGGTTTAAGTCACTTCTTTGTGCTGATTCTAGGTCACATGGGTGAGTCGCATGGGTGACTCACCCTTGACCCTGAAAAAGATATAAAACTGGGGTTGGCTTTCTCTTTTTCGGAGCTCTTACCCACAGCCATGGTGGCACGGCATGACCCTGGGCCAGCCCTTGTTATGAGCTCCCGGGCTGAACCTAGATGTCAGTAAACTATGAATTGTATTAGGTCTGTCTGTCGATGTTTGTAATTTATTTGTATTTTGCGCTGAAGTTCAGGGTGCTGGTTTTTTCCCCTGAACTAAGTGAATGATATTTGTATGCTGAATTAAAGTAAGCTTGTCAACCCCTTAACGTTGCTTTCCTTACTAAAGCAGATCAAAAGAACTTGGGCTTTTGCAGTGTGCTGGTAGCATGCTTGTTGTTGGGCTTGTGTTGGTCTTTCACCCCCACAACAGCTACTAGCCAGATTGTTGAAACACTCTTATAAGAGCACAGTGAGGAAGGGGATACCTTAGGAATTGCCCCTGTGAATTTCTGGGCTTCCCCACTACCATTCTTACCCCTGCACCAAACCTGCCGCTCTGTGGTATTTGGGTTAGTCCATATATATGGGCAATTTTCTCCTTCCCTATCTGTTTTCAGTTTAAAGTCCTAATGATCTGATTTTTCTGTCTCCTTATGTAAACATACATGTCTATGCCTTTACATACATATTAGGCATTATTTATCACTTTTTAATCTCGTTTGAATCTAGCTTTATGTGTCCAGAGACTGTTTGAATCCAGAATATTGCTCTGACCTCAGTAATTCTCCAAGAATGCTGGAGAAGGCTGCAAGGAAGTCTGGATTCTCCTAGGTCCTAGATCCACACAAAACATGCTTGTTTTGGAACTCCACACCCAAGTCAGGTTTTGGCTCCATTCAAGTTTGTGCTTTGGGTTCTCCTAGTGTTTTGGCTCTACCCGAATTTTATTAAATCTTTATGTTTACCCATATCAATCTCAATCTTAGGGCAGCTAGGTGCTGCGGTGGATAGAGTGAAGGACATGGAGTCAGGAAGACTCATTTTCTTGAGTTCAAATCCAGGCTCAGACACTTATTAGCTGTGTGACCCTGGACAAATCACTTAACTCTGTTTGTCTCGATTGCCTCATCTATAAAATGACCTGGGAAGGAAATACAAACCATTCCAGTATCTCTACCAAGGAAACCCCAAATGAGGTCATGAAGAATTCAACAGGACTGAAACGACTAAATAACACCTCAACCTATCTCGCTTTCAGGTTGCTCTCTAGGCAAAATTGCTTAACTGTCTAAATATGGTTGATGTGTGAAGACCTTTATCTAAATCCTATATAATGTAAACCTTCTAGAACCTTGAGGACAGGGAGGCACACCACCTTTCTGGTTTGCTCTTCTCTACCAAATGACTTAATAAATGTTCCAAAACTATTTCAGATTTTGGGGTTTATTCTTGCAAACAACAATCTACATACAGATGTTTACATATGTGTGTATAGGTATGTAGGTTGTCCTTCACTTTTGAAGAGGACCAATGACATCACAGGGTGATGTCATGACTCACACATGAACTGGATTTAGGTAGGGTGCACAAAGTCATCAGCTTCACACTCTTTTCCAGAGGCATCGGAGCCCAGTGGCAAGACAAAAGTCTTTGATGTTTGACCAAGCTCTAAGTGCTCCATAGCACCTGCTTAACCACCTTCATGGCTGTTGGAACAAATTGTTCTCATCTGTCCACCAAGGAGGTTTTCACATACTTGGGGTAGACATCCCCCCTAACTCACCCGAAGAGCTTGAGGCCTCTTGGTTACCCTCAATATGATTTAGCCCATCTGCCAAGATGGTTTTACGCAGGGTGTAGCCGCTGCACATGCCACAGCTTCTTGGAGCCACAGGTGGACACCAAAGGTGGATGAGCCCTGAAAAGGGCTCGGCAAGCCACACACCAGAGAAGCTAATCCTCCCTGAACACCCCATACACCCCATACATGTGTATAAATACTTTTTATCAGTCCTCCAGCCCTCGTCATTCCCACATTGATCATTATATCTCTTTGCTTCATTTTTGTCTTTTTATTCTTAGAGATGAGTGTAGCGCCTGCAACTGTAGATACTTTATCAAGCTTGTTGATTGACTGACTAGTTAGTCACAATACCCACATCACCCAGCTGTTGTGGGGATGATGTTTGTAAACTGTGAAGTACGATAAAAAAAAATGGTGTTTTCATTACCTTTTGCCTTCTTCTAAAGGTCCCCCTATCTCAGAGCTCAGCTTCTGCTTCTTCTGTCATTTGCACGTCAGCCACATCCCCACTGCACTCAATGGAACATTTAAGTTGATGTCACTTGGAGACAAATACATGGAGTTATCAGAAAGCAATGATAGCTGGTCTTCATGTTTGACTTTTGGCTGGTTTTCCTTTGCAACTGGGTCTATTTCTTGTTACATTTTCTCTCTGTCTCTGTCTGTCTCTGTCTCTCTCTCCCTGTCTTTCCCTCTCTTTCTCTCCCTCTCTCTGTCTCTCTTTCTCTCCCTCTTTCTCTCTCTCCCCCCCTCCCTCTTTCTCTCCCTTCTCTCTTTCTCTCCCTCCTTCTCTCTCTCTCTCTCTCTCTGCACACACACACACACACACACACACACACACACCCCTATCTTGGTTCCCTATAATTCCCTATAATCCTGAGCATTGACTTGTTCCAATTAGATTAGAAACTCCTCAAGGGCGGAGGTCTTGTCCTTACTTTTTGGAGAATGATTGTAGAGCTCTTCCTTCCTAGTGGCCAGCAGACCTGTTGGCATGGGGGAAGCTGATGGGTAAGGGCACTGCGGAATGAACAAGTCACTCATGAACTGAAAACAGTTTGTGGCCTCCAGTTTCCTTTAATAATGTTTTCATTCTTCCTTTCTCATTGCAGAACTTTGTCAAGGACTGTTTCTATTTCATCAGACCTTGCACCTGTGGTTACAGAGATAACAAGAAGAGGCAGCCTAGGCTGGCATAGGCACAGTAGGATAGAGCAGGCAACAGACCAAGGCAGACTACATTCTGTCTAACTTTGGGGTCACAGAGACAATGAGATATAGCTCTTCCTTCATAGGAGGGAAATCTTCCTATTTCCTTCATAAAGGTTATTCACCTCCTGAAGATCTCTTAGCTTCTGATGAATGCCCAGCCTTTCAAATTAATCCAATTCAGTTCAGTTCAACTCAATTCACATCTCGGAAGTATCCACTACTGATATGAAGACTTTAAAAAAAATAAAGGAATTGTCGGAGACCACAGTTTTACCTTCTAAAACAACAAATTGTATAGTAAGAAAATTTTGAATCAAATAGAAATGCTAAACCATATCCCCCTTCATTCCTCCCCTTCCCCTTCCTCACCTCCGAAGGTACACGGATAGGTCCACTGCTTAGCACAGTGCCTGGCACATAGTAGGCATTTAATAAATGTTTATTGATTGATTACCGATTTCACCCAGTGCTTTCATCTGTACTAGCACTCATTTTGCTGTTGGCATGGCTGACGGTCACTCTTGAAGTTGACCATTATCTTGAAGCTTTTGGCTCATAGAAGCACTTTTTTTGCGAGGGGCAGGGTGTAAATGGGACATATAAGGTTAGGGAGGGAGTATGGAGCCGTGGAAAGGTCACTGGACTCAGAATGTAGATGATCTGGGTTCAAATCCTGGCTTTGTCACTTTCTGTATGACTAAATTGTTTCCCTTTCTAGGCTTCAATATCTTCACCTGTAAAATGAAAGGGCTTCACCAGGGACCTTGTGGGTCCCTTCTAACGCTGTGTAGGTAGGTCAGATGACAAAGTAACAGAGGCAGGAAAGGGCAAGTGTTGTTCCCAAAGCAAAAAACACATTTTATTGCTTCTGTTTTATAGTTATAAGTTTCACCTCTCAAGACCCCAGCGATACAGCAACCTCACCTACCCAGAACACCATCCAAGAACCAAGAAGGGACCATGAGAATGGGATGTTCCTCCAGGGCAGGGACTGTCTTTCACCTTTCTTTGTATCACCAACGCTTAGCACAAAGCCTGGCACATTGTTGTTCTCAAAGAGGACCGTGACATCAGGGAGATGATGACATGACTTGAAGTTGACTTTGATTTGAGTGAGGGAGGGCTATGCAAAGTCACCAGCCTCACTTTCTCCTCCAGAGCCATCTGGGTCCAGTGGTCGGATATTCACCAGCATGACTGGAGATGGCCCAGGATGCAACGGGAGAGCCTGGCCCTTTTAGGCTAAGGGCTTTTCAGGTTTTCACTTTAGTGAGGAAATGCCCGTTCAGTGAATAGGCCTCTTTAAGAGGTGAGTCAAGGGATAGACCCTTTAATAGAAGAAAGAAAGAAAGAAAGAAAGAAAGAAAGAAAGAAAGAAAGAAAGAAAGAAAGAAAGAAAGAAAGAAAGAAAGAAAGAAAGAAAGAAAGAAAGGAAGGAAGAAGGAAGGAAGGAAGGAAGGAAGGAAGGAAGCAAGCAAAGAACAAAGAAAGAAAGAAAGAAAGAAAGAAAGAAAGAAGAGAAAAGAAAGAAGGAGAGAGGGAGGGAGAGAGAGACAGGGAGAGAGAGAAAGAGAGAAAGAAAGAGGAAAAAAAAGAAAAAATCAAACTGGAAGATGAAGACCCTCAGGGTTGCTGGCCGAAGAGAAGAGGAAAGGGGAGGTGAGGGAAGAGAAGGGAAGGGAAGGGAGGGGAGGAGAGGACTACTCCCAGGTTGTATTTGTCCTTCCTTCTTGAAGAGGACCATGACATCAGGGAGATGATGACATGACTTGCACAACTGGCACATAGTAGGAGCTTAATAAATGCTTATTGACCGAGAAGTCAAAGAAAAGCCATTGAGCATCCAGAATAGATATGGTAAAGTCCATGAAGACTATATCTAAGAGCTCAAGCACTTTATCAGCACTCAGTCAGTAAGCATTTATTTAGCTCCTACTGTGTACCAGCCACTGTGCTAAGTGCTCTGAATACAAAGAAAAGCAAAAGACGATTTCTGTTTTCAAGAAGCTTCATCTACTCATATTTTGTACTGGCAAATCTTGCATAAAATTGCCCCAAACTGTCATCATTATGTTATACATTAATTCTTCCAGTGTCTGGGTCTGACAGTTGAGACAGGTGCATGGGATCTAAAGGGGTGCTGTTAGGTGGAGATGGTACTTCTGCAGTCAATGAAATTCTGGACATGTGAGGTTACTGGACACAGCATCTTTGCCCATTCCAGGACTGCTGATTCACAACAAACTCCTAATCTCTAACTTCTAATTGTTTGGCTAATCACCAATGTTATAAATGCAATGGTGTGCTAGCAAATGTTTAACAACTTGTTTTCCAGAAAAAAGTACATATACATTTGTAAAACGTACATACACTTTTGAGTTTAATATGCATTATTATAATTTTTCCACCACTTTTAAGTCTAGACAATCAACACTAACATAAATCAGGCCCTGATTTGCAGAAAGGCATAAATGCTCACACCAAAAATTTAACAATATGCTTTTATGAACCAGTTCAAGCTGGCTCCAGTGGGGGCTCCTCTGGTCTCATTGAACTAATTTCGTGCATTACATTGTTTTTCTTGACATTTCATTGACCAAATACAGGATGTAAGTAGGCCATGACAACACCTGCCATTCTAACAGGTTTGGACAGCTGGTTCCCCCGGCAATATTGTATTAGAAACAGAAAAATGGGATTGTTAGGAAGAGGTGAGGAACGGTTACTAAGGGCAGGTGCACAGGTGCGGCATGAAGGGACAACTGAAATGTCCAGTCTATTCCCAAAGACAGATGATGAAATGTACTTTTCCCCTATTCAATCCAAATAAAGTTGGTAAATCTGTATTAGGCACCTACTATGTGCAGTATGATTTAGTAACTGGAGTTCTGATCTCCAAGCCAGGAGGACCTGGGTAAAAGCCTCATTTCTAATACATCCTGGCTGTGTGACCCTAGGCAAGTCACTCAATCTCTTACTGCTCTAGGCAACTTCCTATAAATTGTGGAGAAGGGGCTGACCTGCATTGGTAGAAGGAGTTTTCCTATCTGGAAATACCCTATAGCAGGGAAATCACAAGGCCAGTCCCTAACTCCAACCCTATTTGCAAGACATTAAGCTAGGTGCCAGGATACAAATACGACATAAGAAATAATCCTTGTTCTCAAGGAACTGGGGGACAGAAATATGACAAATATAGAGATAAGTAAATGATAAATTACAGACACAAAGTCCGAGGAGGCAGAGAGCACTAACAGCTGTGGGAGTGGGGGTCAGGAAAGGCAGTATAGGAAGGAGTCCCTGAGTTGCGTGTCAAAGGTTGCTCAAGATTCAGAGGTGAGGAGAGAGTGCATTCTAAATATGGGATATCTGGATCTGGGCAGGGAGAAGAAAGATAGAATAAAAAAAATGTTTATTTTAAATGATAGCTTTAGAGACATAGGGAAGGGAATAAGCATTTATATGGTGCCTAATGTGTGCCAGGTACTTTGCTAAAAACTTTAACAGATATTATCTCATTGGATTCTTTACAACAACCCTGAAAGGAAGGTGCTATTATCCCCCTTTCAGAGTGGAGGAAACTGAGGCAAATAGAGATTAAGTGACTTGCCCAGGGGTCACATAGCTAGAACTAGATTTGAATTCAGATCTTCCTGACTATAGGTCCATTTCTCTATCCACTTTGCCACTAACTGCCTTCAGTAGGTCAGTTTGGCTGGAACAGAGTGTGTGAAGGGGAGTAGTATTTGACAAGAAAGGTCTTGCCAAACAGGATATAGAGAGCATTACAAAATGCAAAATAGACAATTTTGATTATATAAAATTTAAAAGTTTTTGTACAAACAAAACCAATGCAACCAAAATTAGAAGGAAAGCAGAAAAGTGGGGAAAAAAATTTTTTATAGCAAGTATCTCTGATAAAGCCCTCACTTCTCAGTTGAGTCAGATATAAACACAAGTCATTCCCCAATTGATAAATGGTCAAAGTTTAAGAACAGGCAACTTTTAGATGAAGAAATCAATGCTATCTATAGTCATGTGAAAAAATGTTCAAATTCATTATTAACTGGAGAAATGCCCATTAAAACAACTCCTAGGTACCATGTCATACCCATCAAATTGGCTAATATGACAAAAAAGGAAGATGATAAATATTGGAAGGGATGTGGGAAAACTGTGACACTAATGAGCTGTTGGAGTTGTGAGCTGAACTAACCATTCTGGAGGAACTATGCCCAAACAGCTATAAAACTGTGCATACATACCCTTTGATCCAGCAATACCACTGCTAGGTCCATATCCTAAACAGGTTTTTAAAAGAGGGAAAAGAAGTTATTTATACAAAAATATTTATAGCAGCTCTTTTTTGTGGTGGCTAAGAATTGGAAATCAAAGCGATGTCCATCAGCTGGGGAATGGCTAAACAAGCTGTGGTATATTATTATAATGGAATATTATTGTGCTGTAAGAAATGACAAACAGCATGATTTCAGAAAAACCTGGCAAGACTTACATGAACTGATACAAGGTGACGTGAATAGAACCAAGAAAACATTATACACAACAACAGCAATATTGTATGATTAACAACCGTGAATGACTTAGCTATTCTCAGTAATACAACGATCCAAGACAATCCCAAAGGACTCATGATGGAACATGCTCTCCACTTCCAGAGAAAGAACTAATGTCATCTGAATACAGATCAAAGCCTTCCTTCTTGCTTGCTTGCTTGCTTCCTTCCTTCTTTCCTTCATCTCTCTGTCTCTCTTTGTTTCTTCAAGTTTTCTTGCACAAAATGACTAATATGGAAATGTTTGACATAAATACACATGAATACACATGTATAACCTATATCAGATTGCTTACTGTCTCAGGGAGGAGATAGGGAAGAAAAGGAACGATAGAATTAGAAACTCAAAACTTTTAAAAAAAAAAGAATGTTAAAAATTGTTTTTACATGCAAGTGGGTAAAAAATAAAATATTTAATTTATTTTTAAAAAAAGAAATGGAAAAATAAGAAATCTAAGAGAAGGCTTATCACACCATTTTTCATCACACCAGGAAGATGTTTTTACCTGCTATTTTTAATAAAATGGAGAGGAAAGAGTCATTAATTTGGACAAGAAAGAAAGAAAAGAAAGAAGGAAGGAAGGAAGGTTCTGGAAAGGTAGATGGGAGCCAGACTGTGGAGAGCTTTAAATACTAGGCTAGGGATTTTGTATTCTATCTTAGAGTTAATAAGAAGCCACTGAACATTTCTGAGTTGGGGAATAACATGGTCAGATCACTGTTTTAGGAAGAGTCTGTAAGTAAAAGGGTTGGTGAAGAGGGGCTATAGGAGAACAGGTTGTCATGTTGTCATGTCACTAGGCTGCCAGGTAAGGCTTGCTGTGCTAGTAGGTTTTGCTTAATTGTTTTTCTATGTTAGAAGAAAAGGATCTGTGGAGATGTTTTGACAAAACAAATTTTTCACATTGTCCATGTCCAAAAACACTTGCCTCACGTCCAAAAACATTGAGTCTGCCACCTCTCTGTCAGGAGGTCACATAGATCAAAGAGTTCTTCAGTCACAACACCTTTAAAGAAAGACTAGCCTAATTTGCATGAAGAATGGGAGATGTTGGGATACGAAGGGAGGAGTCAGAAACGCTATTTTTCATACCCTGAGGTCATTTAACGTGTGGGGAGACAGCCTAGGACATCTCAGTGGTCCCTGAGGGTATCATCATTTTTTAGATTCTTAGAGCAATTAAGCTGAGCCTATTTCCTCTAAGCCCCTTATTTTAAAGATTAGGGCTATTCTGGCCAGTCCTGATTCAGATCAGTCCTTTCACAGTGTCTGTTTGATATTAGAACAAAATAAGATACTTGTAGATCACTGAACAGTTAACAAAAGGAGATTTAATCAGCTATTAAAGGGAAAGGATATTCAACAGGGATATGTATCAAAGACTCTATAAGTTGATTCAGGTGAGTAACGTTCCCCTGCCTCTGAGTTGCTTGTGATGGTCTGCCAGCCAAACATCAAGAAGGACCTACAGCTCCTTGGGGTTGTTCTGTAGTCAGGCAACCAAAAAGTGATGTCAATAGCCTTAACAATCAGTTCCCTGAGACAATCAAGTCTGAAGGATGGTTTCAATACCTTTTATTTTATTTTTCAATTAACAAACATTTATTTCCTCTCCCTTCCTTCTTCCTCCTCTCTTGAAAAAGAAAACCACAAAACTCTTGAAAAAGAAATATGCATACTTGGAAAGAAGCAAAGAAAAGCAGGGTAGCTTTGAAAATAATATGTAGTATTTATTACATAGGTTTTTTTTTAAAAAAAGCAAACTATGAAATGGAAATTCATAGTTTTATATTGAATCTTCTTTTTATATTGTGCTGTGTACATGGAAACGTTCTTTTTAAAAATCTTTTTGTATTTAAGTTCAAAATGAATAAATTTAAAAAAACCATGAATAGTCAAACAAAACAAATTCCTACATTGCCCACGTCCAAAAATATTTGTCTTATTTTGTATCTTGAGTCTGTCACCTCTCTGTCAAGGAGTGGATAGCATGTTTCATCATCAGTCTCCTGGAATCTTAGGTGGTCATTGCATTGATCAGAATTCTTAAATCACAATACCTTTTAGGGAAAGACTAGTCTGACTTGCATGTTGTAGAGGGGGGTGTTAGGATATTGCTCCCACTACAAGAGAGGGGCCCCAGAGAGGAGGAAGTGATTTGCCCATTAATTACTTCATATAGCAAGTACTAACAGACAACAGGAGACAGCTAGATCTGGAATCAGGAAGACCGGAGGTCAAATTTGGCCTCAGATACTTACTAGCTGTGTGCCTGTGCAAATCACTTACCCTCTATTTGCCTTAGTCTACTGGAGAAGGGAATGGCAAACCATTCTAGTACCTTTGCCAAGAAAACCCCATGGACAGTACAGTCCATGGGATCATGAAGAGTCAGACATAACCAAATAACTCAACAACAACAGGCAACAAACAGCTGGTGTTCACAATGAACCTTGAGTCATTCAGAATAAGTTACATTAGTTCAGTTATCTTCTGTTAAAGAAGGCTAGGAAGTGAGAGAAACATTCTAGAAAGATTTCTGGTCAAAAAGTTTACAAGAAAGACAAGTTTCCTGCTGCCCATTATCCAGTTGTCTGGTCAGCTTGACTTTTCAGAATGACTCCTCAGTGTGTTGATGGTCTAGGTTTGACACATTATAGATTCCTGGCTGCTGCTGGCAAAGGCACAAACCCTATTTTTCTTTTTTAAAAAGGTGTGCCTTTTGTTTTACACCCTAGTCATTTCCCAGTACCCACCTGCCTTCACCTCCTCCCCACCCCAATGAACAAGGCAAGACCAACCAACACAGTGATAGCTCCTGAAAACGTACAAAATCTTCCACAGCCACGGTCCCTCACCTTTTTATGGAAACAAAGGAGGTGCATTTTGTCACCTGATGTCACCAGTTCCAAATCAGATCAGCAAATACTTACTGAGCATTTGCTGTGTTCAGAGGATTCTATTCAGTGTAGTGCCGATAGCTACTTGTCATGTTCTATTCTGTGTGACATTGGACAGGAGACTCCTGAATAGGCATCCATGTGACCTTAGCAATTGTTTTAGACAACTCTCTCATCTCAGAGAGGAAGAAACTAAAGCCCAAGCAGGAAGTCAGAGGTCATGTTCTCATATCCCACCTCTGAGACTGTAATCTTGTGTAATGGTAATTATATGTAAACTTGGACTTTTAGCCTCCCTGGGTCTCTATAAATTGAGGGGTGGGCTACATGGCTTTTGAGCTCCTTACTAAACTTTGCTCTGTGATCTTAAAAAGAGGAAGAAAATATAAGTGATTTGCTCAGTCACACAGCCTGTGCGTGCAAATGACAGGGTGAGGAAATCCATTGTTCCTTCTACTCTATTATCTATCCTGTCTTCATTTCTCCTCCTCTCCTTATTCTCTGCACTCATTTTCTCCATTCCAGTCAGTGTTTGGTAAAGTGTTGTCTCTGCAGGCTGGATTTTCCATAGGTAAGAGGTCCTTCTCCACCCCAATCCCCTTAGTCAAAATTCAGTAAAATTCAGTAGGCATTTATCTGTTAAGCATCTACTGTGTATATGGTATTATATTAGTTACTTAGACCCTCTCCTCACCCTCATAGAGTTTATAATGCAGTCAGAGCTGTTAACCCAGAATTCTTTTTTATCTGAGGCCAACACAGCTGGCGAAGGCACCAACACTAGCACTACAGAAGACAGTACAATTTCAAGTGAATTCATGACAGGGAAGGGGCAGGTCTGACCCTCAGCTGTATGGAGGTTGTGGGAAAAATTCCAAGAGAGGGAGGCCGTGTCACCTGGATCCTAGGGGTGGCAACATGGTTGGATGATGGATGGGGGATGCAGAAGTGAGCCTTGTCAGGGAGGAAGGATGGCCATGCAGAAGTTGACGCCCTGGGCCAAACCCCATTCAGGTCCTGTGCTAGCTATGCTCTGAGTTGAATTGTGGAGACAAGACATAAACTTGTAAAAAGCTGAAGACTTTCAAGATGGCAGTAGTTGAGATACCACAAGGAACTATGCAGGCTCTACATACTAAAAGGGTTCAGAGGAAGGCAAGAAATCCCTCCTTCAGGGTGGAGTTATTAGTGAAAGCTTTTCCTTCCCAAGGAATTGTTCCTGATTTAGGAAAATAATTGGAATACTACCTCAAATCTAAATATTTCCAAGCTCATAGGCAAACATTTCACTCAATCCCCTTATAACAACATAGTGGGGCAGTGAGGGCAAGACATTTATCATCACCATTTGTTGAGAAAACGGAGTCTTAGAGACGCAGTGAGTTGCACAAAGCTGCAAGGCTAGTAAGTCACAAAGCCTGGACTACAACCCTGAAGGAGACTTGTGGAGAGATAAAAAAAGGGACAGGGAGAGGTGTGGGGGAATGGGGTTTGGTGGTTGTGTGGATTAAATGCTAAAGAGAGCCACTGAACGCAGTGCCTAGCAGCCAGAAAACTGGGCCTGCATTCAAATCCCATCTCTGACACTTGTCAGCTGCCTAACCCAGGACCAGGCCTTGAAACTCTCTGAGCCTCAGTTCCATCACCTGTGAGATGGGGACAATGATCATAACTGCTACCCAGAATTATAGTAAAGATTCAATGGGACTTTTTTTTCTTTGTGGAACAGTTTTGAGGTGTCATTTGGCATAGGAGACTCCTAATGAGAAAACAGCTTCTACCAAATATAGCTTGGCATTTGTTCAGCAACTTATCCTCTGAGACCCCAAGAGGTCAAACGCAGTGTCCAGGGTCACACAGCCAGTATGTGTCGGGGCCCAACTGGAAGCCAGCTTTCCTTATACTGCGGCCGTCTGCCTCTTAAAGTGCAAACCTCTTTGTAAACCTCAGAAGTCTTTGTAAATGTGAGCTATCTAATGCTACTGCATACCCCACCAAAAGCCACCGGTTGTCTCAGAGGTTACAGTCTCAAGACTTTCTTCAGTCCTTTCTGTCCTCCCTTGAAAACCTGTTGGGCTGGGGTGGAGAAGAGGGGGAGTCTCCGGGCCAACTGCTTTGACCAGGGTTGTTATGACCCTCTTCCCCACAAAGGCTGGGGGGCCAGCTCAATTCAATTCTGTTAGATAAACATGGTCATTATGTTAGGGACAACACTTTGAAAGATAAGTACAGTTCCTGCCCTTAGGTAGAGAACAGTCTAAATGGGAGGACAAGAAAAGTACAGTCTCAGATTGTTCTGCTTGGGAGGACAGAAGGCAACTCTCCAGTCCCTTATCGGGAGGTTTTCACTTGCTCTGGGTTGACTCTGCAGACGGGAGGTGGGGGTGGGGGGCTGCCAGATCACTCCTATGACTCAACTAGTACGGTAAGAAAGGAGCAAAAAAACCACGACTGGGTTAAAAAAAAAGTAGCTCAGCCACAAGAATTAAGATTTTAATTTCTAGCTGCCTTCCTTCTCAGTGTCTCAAAAGAGTTACCCCATAACTCACTGGCAACTTGGCCTTGGGGCCTCAGCTCTTGCTTCATTTGGTATCTTGAGGGATCAAGTGGTTTTCTTTCATCCCTTGGCTCCAACAGTGTGGCCAGACAAGGTTTTGTGCTAATTTCTGTAGCTTTTCATATTTTTCTTTCTTAAAAGATTAAATTTTATTTTATTTTTAAACAAAGATCAGCCTGTACTCCTTCCTACTTCTCTTTCCTCCTACCCCACTGAGAAAGCAAGAAAAACAACATCCTTGTGACAAATATAGTCAAGTGAAACAAAATTTCTCATTGGCCATGTCTAAATATCTAAAGGTCACATATATATATAAATGTGTGTGTATATATATGTATATGTGTATATATACATATACACACATATAAATATATATGTATATGCAAATACATAGAGAGGGAGAGAGTGTGTATACATATGAAACATGCTGCCCACTTCCTGAAAGTTGATGAACTTAAAGCAGATTCAGATATATGTGTGTGTGTATGTGTGTATTCTGAATCTGATCTGAGTCCATCACTTGTCTGTCAGTAGGGGACAACATGTTTTATCATTATGATTGGTTATTATGTTGATCAGAGTTTCCAAGTTTCTCTCTCTCTCTTTCAAGTATAAGGAGACATTATATATCATACAAAACTTATATGATATGCTAGATATATATTATCTAGATAATCTATCTATAATATCTAGATAATACATATTATACATTAAAACTCTCTTTATATATATAATCAGCCAAGATCTACCGTCTTACTTCCCCTCCCTCCCCCAACTGAGAACACAAGGAAAAAAAAACATTACAAACATATATAGCCAATCAAAGCAAATGTCCACATTGGTGATGTCCTGAAAATTATTTGATTCATTCTCTGCTCTGAGTCCTTCATCTCTGCTTTGGGAGGTAGGTAGTATATTTCATCATTAGTCCTTTGAAATCCTGGTTGGTCATGAGAGTTCACAATAGTATTCCTTCAAATTAATATGCTCTTACTCAGGGGTGGGGAACCTGTGGCACTCTAGGTCCTCAAGTTCAGTCCGTTGACTGAATTCAAACTTCACATGTGTCCTCAAGGACACAGGTTCCCCACCCCTACTCTAACTTATTCATCCATTCCTCAGTTTATGGGGAATTTATTTATTAAAGATTCCCATTCTTTGCCACCTATATTTTTTCTTAAAAATCTCTCCCCCTGCCTCTCCTTCCCCAGCCTCGCTATACACACTCCCTTACCTCATATAGCACTTCTTTCTTTCTAATGCACTTCTCATGTAATTTGTGTATCACAGTGAGTCAACTAGGTTCTTTTGCCTCTTCCCTCTCCTGTTTGAACAACTGAAAAGAATAAATGGAATTTGCCAGAAGACAGGCATAACAATGGTTAAGACTGGTAACTGGTGGATGCTGGAGAGAGAAACTGGGAGAAGTGCCCATTCAGAGAAGCCTGGGAAAACATGGATGATGGATTTATGCCAAGCAAAGGAAGGAGAACCAGGAAAACAACATCAGTGTCATCCTTTTCCTCCTCCTCATCACCACCACCACCATCATCATCACCAGTGTAATCCTCACCATTATTACCACCATCATCACCACTGTCATCATGACCATCATCATTATCACCACCACTACCACCATCACCATCACCATCAGTACTTATATAGCTCCTAATATGTGCCAGCATTTTAACAGGCACAATAACTGCAACTACATAAATGGGAGTAACCACAATAAAAAGAAATTGAATGCTGTCTAATTACAGTAACTCAGAAGTTTGGCCCTAGAGATGACTTGAGAAAATGCATTCCCCTCCTTTCCTTTTAGAGGTGGGGGACTATGGGTATGGAACATTATATATATTGTCAGAATCCCTTAACATGTTGGTAGCTTTGCTGAACCACTTATTTCTCTTTTTATTTTTTGTTCTTTGTGACAAGGGATGACCCACTGGAGAGAGGAGGGTCTAGAAGACAGGTGATATTTAAGACAGGTGATATTAAAACAAAAGATATCAATACTTTTTTTTGTAAGAGGGGGAACAATGATGGTGAACTCTGGAGGTTTTGGCCTCCAGTTACACAGTGAGATAGCATCCAATATGAGAGGAAGTTCATCCTGCTATTGCTTGGGAAACAGATCTCCATGCTCCAGAGCTGAAAGCCATGTGAAACTATAAGAGAGAGAGAGAGAGAGAGAGAGAGAGAGAGAGAATATCATCCCCTTTCTACTGGCAGTTAGCTGAGGGCCAAGATAGGCCTCCTGAAAGCTGGTTTAGGGCTGGGGGAATATGTCTAACCCTCCACCAGAGAAAAGTCACTTCACCTGTTTGCCTCAGTTTCCTCATCTCTAAAATGATCTGGAGAAGGAAATGGGAAACCACTCCAGTATCTTTGCCATGAAAACCTCAAATGGGGTCATGAAGAATTGGATATGACTGAAATGACTGAATAACAATCACTGAAAATATGTAAAGAGCTCTGTAAACCTTAAATTACTGTACAAATGCCAGCCATTATTACCATGACTATTATTATCATTATCATCTGGGCTCTTTCACTGAAGCATATAACTTATCCATTTGCAGTAGCTGAGTAAACCTTAAAGCACAGGCCAGCTCTTATTTTCTGGGGGCGGCTGTTGCCCTAGAAGGAGAGGGGAAATTTGAGCTATAGTTGGTATGTCCTATTGAGATGATCCACAGCAGGTGTGGGATGCCAAAAGGGGAAGACTGCCAGGGACTCCAAGGGGGCCTGCCTAAGTCCTGTACATGTTAAAAATGGAAAATCCATCTGTTCCAGTAGGAGAATGTTTAAGGAGACTGGAGAATCGCTACCCGGGTATGGAGAGGGCAGAGGACCTTCAGTTTCCGAAGTAACCCCTCAAGAAAGTGTAGGGGGAAGTTTGCAGTCATATATGGAGGAACTGTAAAAAGTGGGCATCTGAACTGCAGTGTACAGGGAGCAAGCCCTTGGGGAGAATTTAGAGCAATTACTATGTTCCAGCACCTCACCATCCAATAAGCAGGACTTACCTCTTTGTTAGTACCAAATGGATGACTTTGATCAAGGAAGAGAGAAGACAAATATTTAGAGAGTTGTCAGAAAAAACAGGCATTAGACAAACAGTCATCTTCCCTGTCTCCTCTGACCAGCTCAGGTGTTAGTGACAGGTGTGAAGGAGGAGTATGGTTGTAGTCAGTCAATAAGCATTTATTAAACACCTTTGTATACATGCATGTTCAGTATTTCTGTTGTGTCTGACTGTTTATGATCCCATTCGGGGTTTTCCTGACAAAGATGCTGGAGTCTTTTACCATGTCCTTCTCCAGCTCATTTTACAGGTGAGGAAACTGAGGCAAACAGGGTGAAGTGACTTGCCCAGGGTCACACAGCTAGTAAGTGTCTCAGGCCAGATTTGAACTCACAAAGATGTGTCTTTGTGACTCCAGGTTCTGCACTCTATCTACTGTACCATCTAAGTGCCTCAAACATTTATTAAGCACCTCTATTGTTCCAGGCATTGTCCTAAGTCCCAGGTCATAGATTTACAGCAGGGAGGGATCTACAAAGATGTAGTCTCACCTCCTCATTCCATATTTGAGGAATCAAAGTACTTGTCTATCAGAGCCAGGATTTGAACCTATGTCTTGTGACTCCAAACCCACTAGTTTTTCTATTTCATCATTTTCCCTCTCTCTTTTCTGGATCAAAAAACCCACAGGATCATAGATGCAGGGCTGGAAGGGACCCCTGAGACGCTCTAGTCCAGCCCAGGAAAGTTAATGACTTGTGTAAGGTCACAGATACAGTATTAGATGTGATATTTGAACTCAGGTGCTCTGATTCCAGAGACAGTACTTTTCCCCCACTGTGCTCCTTCAACTCTTTGAAGGCTCAGTCCAGGATATTGTTCAATTCAGTATCATTAATTTAGAGCTAGAATGGATCTCAAAGGTCATCTGGCCCAACCCCCTCATTATACAGATAAGGAAACTGGAGGACAGATTTTCCTCCTGATCACACAGCTCATAAAAGTCCAGGGTAGAATCAGGCCAGAGCTTTTTGAATCCAAGGCCAACACTCTCTCCACTATATCATGCCGTCTTCTTATAGAAGTGGGGAGCCTTCAGCTTGGTGGGGGGTCACCGGAACTGTGCCAAGGGAGGCTACCCAGAGTGATCAGTTAGTCTTTGAGACATCTAGGTAGTGCAACAGATAGAAGGCTGGACCCAGACTCAGAAAGATCTGAGTTCAAATCAAACCTGAGATACTTACTATCTCTGTAGCCCTGAAAAAGTCACTTAACCTTCGTCTGCCTCAGTTTGTTCGTCTGTAAAATGGGGATGATAATAACACTTATCTCTCAGAGTTGTTGTGTGGATAAAGTGAAATAATATTTGTAAAGGTCTTTGAAGACCCTCAAAGTGCCATATAAATGGTAACTATTAGTATTATTGTTGTTGCCTGTCTGTTATTCTCGAGGACCAATGAAATCATGGGGTGTATCTTGATTTGCATGTGAATCGGATTTAAGTGAGGCAAGAGTTGGTGAAGTTGTCAGCCTCACTCTTTTCTTCCTGAGTCATCGAAGTCTAAGTGGTGGGATAAAAGTCAAGACAACTGGTCATGGTCCAGGAGGCAGTGGATGACCTTTGCTCTAAGTGCTCCACAGACCCTGCTTCAGCCTCCTTCATGGCCATTGGAACAAACTGTTCTCATCTGCCCATTCCACCAGGGAAAGTCTTCACATGCTTGGGATAGACACCTCCCGACTCACCAAGAGATTTGAGCCTTGGTTACCCTCAACCTTGTTGAGCCCATCTGCCAAGACAATTTCCCTAGGTGCGGCCGCTGTACATGCTCTAGCTTCTTGGAGCCACAGGTCACTTAGGTGTAGGTGGACACCAAAGGTCAATGAGCAACCCTGAAATGGGCTTGGCAGTCTTTACACCAAAGGTACTAGTCCTCCATGAATACCTCATGCTCCCCATGAGCATTATTATCAGTGTGTGCAATATAGATGGAAACTTCTGTGACAGTGTCCAAGAAGAGGTGCCAGGAACTGATAAAAGAACCAAAGTTAGGGGCTACCATGACCAGTGGCTTTCCCTGGACTCATTCCTCTAGCATTTGTAGGACAACACAGGCTGCAGTGACTATCAAGACTGAGGTAATTGAAGGTCTTAGATAATCATTATATGTAAATTCTTCCAGGAGTAAGACTTCAGAGGGTGTGTCCGAGAGGGTGTGTCTAAGAGTCCCTCCTTTGTTTCTTTATTGAGGTATGAGTTCCTTGGTAAGGTTAGCTCTCAGATAAAATATAAACTTATCTGACTCTGGGCACAATCCAGGCCCTTGGAATACTGACCTTAAGAATGATAGATTGAATTGTGAAAGAGTTACTCTGATCAGGACAACGTCCCAAGACAGTTCCAAAGGACCCATGATGAAAAATACGCTCCACTGCCAGAGGGAGAACTGATGAATTCTGATCTTTAAGAAATCTTTTCTTTGTTTTTCTCTGTGTATGTGTTTTCTTTTGCAACATGGCTAATATGGAAACATGTTTTGCATGACTTCAACTGCATAATTGATATGGTATTACTTGCCTTTTAAATGGTCGAGAGAGGAGCAGGAGGGAGGAACTCAGAATTTAAAAATTTCAAAAAAGAATGTTAACATTTTTATATGTACTTGGGAAATATTTAATAAAATTTTATTTAATAAATTTAATTTATTATATAATTTATATAATTATATATAATAAATTTAATAAAATTTAATAAAATATTTAATAAAATTTTAAAAGCTTTTAAAAAAGTGATTGATTCAGTTCATACACTCTTGACCTTGGACTTTAAAAGGCAAACAGAGATACAGGGAGAGGAGAAGAACTGAGAAATGAGAGACAGAGAGAGAGGAGGAGAAAGAGAAGAAAAGGGGGAATGAGGAGACAGAGACACACAGAGAGAAGAGATCCAGAGAGAGGAGGACTAGCACACAAAGACTGCTTTAGAAATGCTCATTGACTGACTGTTGCCCTGGAAGAGAAGCTTGGTCATTGGTGAGGCCCCACCAGAGAACTCTATGGCCCCAGGAATGGCAGTAAATGGAAGTAGAGATGGATTGTCAAAGAGATCTGGTGCTCAACTGGGAGCTATGAGAATATTAGTTGGCCAGCAGTGGAGTAATACAGAACAGTGAAAGAGTTCATGTAACCAGGTTGCCTGGGAACCAGTGGAGGAGCTTCTAGACCAAACAGGAAAAGGACTTTGTGAGGGCAATAAGGTACAGAGCCTTGATGTGGAGGAACCAAGACTTTGCCCTTTATTGGTACTGTCAGTGATGTGGACTTGCACAGGTCTGGAGAGAGTCTGACACCATATCAACCCTATATAGTGTTCTTTTATTGGAGGGAAGATCCTTAACTCTGAGATAGATCGTTACAGAGATCCCTGAGAATGTGAATCTCACAAGAAGGGGATGTCATCTCGACTGTTTATGAACTCAATTATGAGTATTTTGTGTTTTCTTTTGGATTAAATAAAGGTTGTCCCTTATCTGTCACATTGTCAGCCTGAACACTTGCATGGGATCTTTTCTATAGAGACTCAGATGTCAGCCAAATTCTGCCATTTTCAGAGGTAAGCACCAGTTAGGGGCACAAAACAAAGAAGTTACAATTATAGAGGAAGTCAATAAGAGAAAATCCTCTCTGTGTAAATTCCAGACTTTAGTTCTGGGGCATGAGTTACGTATCTTAATAGTCACTAAAAGGACTAGATTTCTGTGACCTTAAATAAAAAGATTGCCCCTATATTGAGCATATTTAAGACTTCCAAAGGAAATTGTACGTCAGTGGAGAGGAGGTCCCTAGGTATGCCCAGACACCAACAGTATTCTTGGAGTTTCTACTTTGGAACTAAGTTTCTTCAGACTATTTGCTGAGTACTCTAGAAAAGAAGCAAGAGACCAGTAACTGAACCCAACCATCTATGCCTCTTGTGTCAAAGCTTATAAGAAGGCAGTGTTGACAGGATGCAGAAGTTTCCTGAAACTCAGGACTTCAGATTTGACCTTGAACTTTGAGTGTCATTGGTGGATCCTAAGAGGTTTGATTTAGAAGATGCTATGGTGTCTAAGTGTTGGGAAGAGCATCTAAAGAAGAATTTTATTGCTGAATGTGGAGTGTTTTCAGTAACGGAAGGGAATGTAGGACGTGTATTGATGAATCAATCAATTGCCAAGATTTTATTAAGTACTTACGATGGGCAAGACACTGATCTGTGCTGGGGATTCAAAGCCAAAAAGACAAAAAACAAAACCAGTCTCTGCTGTTGAAGGCCTTACATTCTACCAGAAAAAAACAATGTACATGTGTGGTAGAAAGTGTACTGCAAGTATAGACAAAATGTATATAAAACAAATACAAGATGATTGAGGTGGTGGTGGGGGTCAGTAGGGAACTTGCTGCTGGGGGGATCAGGAAAGGCCTTATGTAGAAAGTGGTGATTAAACTGAGCTTTGAAGGAAACTAAAGATTCTAAGAGACAGAGGTAAGGCAGGAGAGCCTTCCAGGAATGAGAAGCAGCCTGTACATTGCTGTTGTTTGTCCTTCTGTTCTGGAAGAGGACCAAAGGCATCAGGAAGGTGATGTCTTGATTTGCAAGTGAACTGGATTTAAGTGAGGCAAAGTCCTTAGCCCCACTCTCTCATCGAGGCATTGGAGTCCAGTGGCAAGACAGGTCAGGACAACTAGAGCTGACCCTAGAGTAGTAGGAGACCTTGGCCTTTTTAAGCTAAGGTCTTTCCCAGGGCTCAGTTTGTCTGAGGCAATGACCATTCAGTATTTAAAGGCTGGGTAAGAATTGAGGCAAAAGATGGCCTTGTTTGTTTTCACAAAATAATTAGTCTGGGAGGGGAAAGACTCTAAGAGTTTCTGACCAGAAGAAAAACAATTGCCATTTACGTTTACTCTGAGACACCAAAACCCCAAACAATGAGCAAGTGAGGCTTGGGCTGGGACCCATTCTTGGCCAGTCAGTGATAGCTAGAGTGATCTGGTGTAGTGCTGTGTGTGAACAACAAAAAGGCTGTACAGAAAATCACAGCCCTCAAGCCTCCACATAGAAACACAGCTTGTCAGCAGGACAGAGTATAGTGCCTTGCCCTACCTTGGGACACCAGCAAAGTCTGAAGGACCCTTATTCCACATGACTGGGCCTTTTTATACCCTTAGGTGACCAGGAAGTCTCATCAATATGCTCAGTGGCCATAAGGAAGATACTTTGGTGGAGATGTTGCTTGATCCTTAGCCCACCGGGCCAATCGAGTTTTGGGAATACTTTTATTGCCCTAAATGGGGGTGGGAGAGGGACGCTGGTAGACAGTGATCCTATCACATTCTTCTAAAATGAAGGGGTTGGACTGTTTTCCCAGGTCTAAATCCAAAGTGATCCTTTGAAGAAGATGTAGAGGAAGCTATCATCATTTACCTACTATTTGAGCATGTCTAAAGTTTTCTGGGGCACTTGCCACTTGTCAGTGGCTCATAAAAAAATGAATAGGCAATATGAACTAAGTAAAGGTATTGTTGTTTGGAAAGTCACTGAGAGGACATGAGAAGAAAATATGGAAGGTGTTAGGTTGTTGGTCTCAAGCTGACAATTGACAAGCCTCAGTTTTGCCTGTGTGCTATCCTTACCCGTCAGCATGTGTACTATGTAGTGAGTGCCAAGTGGAAAGCTATCAGCTAGAGGTGGACAGCAGCCCAGGGCCAACTAAGAATTTAGTGTACAGTATAGGCAGGACAGAAGCAACCTGGATACAGATGGTCTGTCCCATAGATCTCCAACAGCAGGGAGTTTAGTGATCTTTACTGAAGGAGTAGAGGTAATCTGTGATTTCACTTTCACAAGAAAGTGAAGCAGCAAGTCCAGGATTAATTTATACATTCAATGCCATCCCAATTAAATTACCAATAAATTATTTTACTGAATTAGAAAAATAATAACAAAATTCACTTGGAAGAACAAAAAGTCAAGATTATCAAAGGAACTAATGAAAAAACAAAAAGGAAGGAGAATTAGCAATACTAGATTTTAAACTATGTTATAAGGCAGTAATTTTCAAAACTATCTGCTACTGGCTAAGAAATAGAAAGGCAGATCAATGGAAGAGAGTAGTCATACAATTTATAGCAGCAAATAAACATAGTAACCTTAAGTGTATAGACTTAAGATTCTAGAATAAGAATTCATTATTTGGTAAAGGAAAACTGGAAGGCAATATGGCAGAAATTGGACATAGATCAATATCTTACATCATTTACCATGATAAGGTCAAAATGGATAGATGACCTAGATATAAAGAGAGCTATTACAAGAAAGGCTGAAGAACATAGAACATATCACTTATCAGGTTTATGGATAGGTGAACAGTGTATGAATAAGCAAGAGATAAAGAACAGAGTGAGGTGTAAAATGGATAATTTCAATTAAATTAAATTAAAAAGGTTTTGTATAAATAAAACAAATGTAGCCAAGATCAGAAGGAGAGCAGAAAATTGGGGAAAAAATTTATAGACTCATATATCAAATACATAAAGAATAGGAATATGAGTCATTCCCCAGTTGATAAATGGTTAAAGGATGTGAACAGGCAATTTTCAGATGAAGAAATCAAAACAATTTATAGTCATATAAAAATGTTCTAAATCATTATTGATTAGAGAAATACAAATTAAAACAACCTTACGATACCTTTTACACCTATCAGACTGACTAAAATGATTGAAGGAGAAAGTGACAAATGTTGGAGGGGGATGTGGAAAAGTTGGGACACTAATTCATTGTTGGTGGAATTGTGAACTAATCCAACCATTTTGGAGAGCAATCTGGAATTATGCCCAAAGAGTTATTAAATTGCCTATATTCTTTGACCCTGCAATACCAGGTCTATTTCCAAAGATGACTAGGGAAAAAAGGAAAAGATCCCTATATGTTCTAAAATATTTATAGCAGCTCTCTTTGTGGTGTCAAAGAACTGGAAATTGCAGGGATGCTCATCAATTTGAGAATGGCTAAATAAGTTGTGATATGTGATTGTAATGGAATGTTACTGTGCTATAAGAAATGATGAGCTCAGTGATCTTAGAAAAACATGGAAAGACTTGCATGAAGTAATGAAGAGCAAAATGAGCAGAACCAAGAGAACATTGCATATAGTAGCAGCAACATTATTTTAAGAATGACTTTGAATGAATAAGCCATTTTGACTATTAAAAATACCTAAATAAACTATAAAGAACAAATGAAGAAATACGCTATCTGCATCCAGAGGATGAACTGATAAAGAGAAGTATGAATGGTGTCACATACATATATACACATGTATGTGCATACATACACATATACACACTTATACATATATACAGACATATATACTTACATATATACACACATACATATGTGTGTGTATATATATATATGTATATGCATATACGCATAATTGTGTGTCTAATGCTAGCCATCTTTAAGCAGAGTGGGGGAGTGGGGAGGGAAGAAAAAAAAACAGGAAAAAAAAACACCAAAAAGTTACATGACAACTTGCAACAACAATGTTGCTAGCAGCTACTGTGGCTATGTAAGACCAATAACACCAGCACACAAGAGGGCTGCTAGCACAGATTCTTTGATCTGCTTTTCTAAGGAAAGCAACTTTAAGGGGTTTACAATCTTATTTTAATTAAACATATATATATCATTCACTTAATTCAAGTCAGCACCCTGAACTTCAGAGCAAATACAAACAGAAATTATATAAACAGAGCAAACCAGTCTATCCACAGCAATACATACATAGCTACCAGAGAGAGAAGCAACAACATCTGGGTTTTTCAAAGCCAGGGGGGCTCCATGACAGCTACCCAGAGTCTCATCTGGTCAAATCACACAACACTTTTCCAGTGAGTGAGAGTCCCAAAACAAAACTCCAACCTCAGATCTTATATACCCTTCTCAGGGTCAGAGGATGTCATAACCATAAGACTCAAACCCATGTGAACTAGGCTTTCTTTCTTAAGCAGGTCATCAAAGACTCTTGATTCAATCAAAGAAACAAAGGAAAGACTCATCAAAGGCACTTGATGTGCTGAGAAGCACTCAAACAAAAAACAGCAAAAAGTCCACTTTGCTACTACATTTGAAAGGCAAGATTCATCAAAGGTACTTGACTGCTTTAGCATTCCAAAAGAGAAGACAACAAATAAGTCCCACCCTAATTACCATAACACAACTTTGTTATATATTTAAAAGGAACAGCAGGTTGTACATAGTAGATTTGCAGTTTCACGTGCAATTAGCTTTTTTATTATACTATGTTATGGAAATACTTGTTTTATTTCATAAATTAAAAATACATAAAAAATATTTTAAATGGTCAAAAAAAGAAAAAAAAAAAAGAAATGAGGATATCTACAAACATGTTTTGCCCACCCACAAAGAAATCCCCAGTTGGAATGCTTTAACTGTAACCTGTTAAATATGGAAATTCTCAGGCCTGCGCAGAAGGCTGACTTGAGCCAGAATGTGACCTTTCTAGGACAAGCCCACAATACCACTAGGAATGATGCCATGGGATTAACTCCATACTTGATGCTAAAGCAAAGACCTCAGCTGCCTGTTGACATGTGCTCTAGAGTGTCTTAGGATAGGGAGATCCAGCAATTCATGACCAATATATCACAAGACTGAGAGCCTATAAGAGGCCCCTGCCTTAACTCTGGCTTCAGCATGGAAAGACATTGAGAGGATTACACACTCTTATGAGGAAGAGGCATATTCTCCTATCTCTTCCTTGGGGCCAAGCCTATTCCTGATGATTCCTTCTGGTTTTGGCTGTTGTTTCCATTTGTATTAAGGTCACCACTTATGAATATATTTTTTTCTACCCAGGAGTTAGAATCCTGACATCTAGATGCCACTGGAAAGCACAGGATAACAGAGATAAGGAAGCCATACCTAATCAAGTAATTGAGAGACTAGAAGGTCTGCCAGTCTATAAAAATAGCATCAGAAAGTGACCAGAGCTTTGCCAAGACCAGTCACTTGCTGCTTGTAGGACAACTGATTGGGCTAGCACAGTGGATAGGAGCCAAAGAATTGGACTCTGGTAAGACCTTATCTCCAGGATGCCCCAGAAAGGGGATCCACATATCATTATTATTAGCATTAAAGGAATTGGAGGGGGTGGGAGTTGGCTAACCATCAGGGAATGAGTTAGCAGCCCTACTCACTACCATGGAGGTGACCTGGTGGAGGACTCTTAGGAGGATAAAACTAAATCTAGATATGCTACAAGGTAATATGGAGTGTCACTCAAACCTTAGCCACTCAAACAAGTGGCTTGGCAGAGGAAAATTAGTCGTAGAAGCTATCATTTAAGGTCTTAAGGAGTCAGGTCACATATGATGAATACTCATAGGCTTGTATGGTAAGGCATTGAACATGTATGACAGACAGCCCTTGTTGCCCTCAGATGTCAGTAGGCCCAGAATGTTGGCTGCGGACCAGGGTGTCTGAAAATAGCTTCTTATGCAGAGATAATAGAGTTGGAGCAACTAGAACTCACAGAAATACAACATAAAAATTGTGGACTATCCAGTCAGTGATTAGGCTAGCATGTGATGCCTTGGAAGTAACAACTGAAGATGTCACTCACATAAATAGCTGCATATTGGATCCTGGAGGAGGGTGGGAAACAAATGATAAAGCGTGTGCCAAGTTGACTGTGTGTAAATTTACTGTACATGAATATCTTATACTACTCCAATTTACCCTGTATATATCTTGTATTTACATAGTTGTTTGTGTGTTATCTCCTCCTTTAGGATGTTAAGTTTCTCTAGGGCGGGGAGTATTTTGTGCCTTTCCTTCTATCTAAGCATATAATAAGTGCCTAATAAATGCTTACTAATGACTTGATTTGATATATTGTATTCAAATGTATTTTATATGAATGTTACATACTCTGCTGTAATTCACAGCTTACAATTTTGTTTTTTTTTTGGGGGGGGTGGATGGGAAGAATTGTATCAAAATGTCTCCTGATATCTTCACTAACCTCCTTTGAGTGTCTAGGGAGAATAAATTGTGTCCACTAAAAGGTGCGTGAGGGGATGGTTAGGCATGGTAACCCATTCCCCGAAGTAACCTTCTTACTTTTCTAATTACAGTGATATCAGATTTATAACTGTCAGAGCAAGCCAAACGCTTTCTTCTCCTTTTTTGCCTATTCCTTTCCCCCCATTCACCTACACCCTTTCCTTCCAATGTCCTACTTTAGATCCATCTATTCTTTCAGTGTGCCTTCCAGAACTCTTGCATTAGCGAATCTCCATTGTTTTTATTTATTTTTTAAAATTCTATTTTATTTTATTTTTAGGTCTGAATTCTCTTCCTCCCGTCTTCCTCTCCCTCTCCCCTTTAGAAGGCAAGAAAAACAAAACCTGTCGTGAATACGTATAGTCAAGTAAGACAAAGTTTTTCTTGCATTAGCCATGTCCAAAAAGGAAAAAAAAGAAAAGAAAATACGCTTCAATCTGCACACTGAGTTCCCTAGTTCTCTGTCTGGAGGTGGATAGCACATTTCATCACGAGTTCTTTGGAATTTTGGATGGTCGTTATGCTGATCAGAGGACCTAAGTCTGTCAAAGTTGTTTATCTTTATAATATTGTTGTTAGTGTATAAATTGTTGTATCAGTAAGGCAGTAATAATATAGATGATAACTGTCAAATTGCCTATGTGGTTCTATATCACAGAGTATATGAGACTCTCCACATAGAAGGCAGAAGAAGAAAACCATTTATTCAGATACCAAAGAACCATATTCCATAAGCCATCTACCCAAGCCATCAGAGCAGCAAAGCATTCGATACATAATAGCACCACATGGAGCCTTGCCATCCCCAAACCTCTCTGATCCCCTGCTGGGGTCTTCCCCAAAACAAACTCACAGTACAGCTGTCACAGTCTGCTCAGCTATCAGAGGTCAATTTGCGTTACCTCAGCTCTAACTATCACAGTGGACATTAACAGCCTTAACAGCTCGCTCTCTCGCGCTCTCTCTCTCTCTCTCTCAGCATTTCCTGTGACATAACTTCCATTTCCTCTCAGGAAGGTCTTCCCACCACGTGTGACTTAGGCTTCCTGTGATGTAAGTAAGTCATATGGCCTATTAATGGGTGGGAAAGATCTTCAAACCTAATTGCTATTACAATTGTTCTTCCAGTTCTTTTCATTTCACTTTGCATCAGTTCTTACAAGTCTTCCCAGGTTTCTCCAAAACCATCCCTTTCATCACTTCTTATTGCACAATAGTATTCTATCCCATTCATATATCATAACTTGTTCAGCCTTTCCCCAATTGATGGGCATCCCTTTAGCTTCTGGTTCTTTGCTGTCACAAACAGAGCTGCTATAAATATTTTTGTACATGTGGGTTCTTTTCCTCTTTCTTTGATTTCTTTGAAGCATACAGCTGGCAGTGGCATCTTTGGGCCAAAGGGCATATACACAGCTTAATAGCTTTTGGGGCACAGTTCCAAATTGCTTTTCAAAATGGCTGGAACATTTTCTTCTTTTTCAACCTCTTCTTCTCCTCTTCCTTCCATCCTCAGGCACTTACAGTTACTTGACTCTCTCCAGATAAGACTGTAGCCTTGTTTGTCCTTTCCAGTACTGGCTTTATCTTCTCCTATACTCTCTCTCTTTCCCTCCCTCCCTCTTCACTCACTGATCATGTAGCAGGAATCAGAATACTCCCTACTCTCTTTTGCTACTTCTAGACTCTTTCTCTACCACTACCACTAAGCAACCTTTCCTTTAAAGGTCATGATATCCAATTTACCAGCCAATCCAGATAATGATGGCTGTTACCTACCATTTCTCAGGACATTCACCCTTACTCCTTTTCTGCCTCTGAATTGATTACTAATTAAAGAAATTATGAAATGGGTTCCTGGAGTACTGCCAAGAGAGACTGATGGCAGCAGGAAACAGAGCTATAACCACACTTTAATAATCATAAAAGGTTCGGAGGAAATAGGAAAGAAAGTACAGAGACAAATGGTAAAAGGGGTACAGAGGTGAATGGCATGAGGACAGAGGATGGAATGGTGAAGGAAGGTAAGCAGTGTGAAGAAGAGCATGGGGAAGGGGAGAGGCAGAGAGTATCGCTCATGCAACCGACGGTTAGAGTTGGGAACACTAAACAGCACAGACCCAATGGAGATGGAAGACAGCTGGGGGGAGGGGGCAGGAATTTGAGGTTTCATTTTCATAGGGTTTTTTAGGGGGAACAAACTAACTCTTAGGAGCAGGTAAGTTAGTTCATTAAAATACTCAAATAATTTCAAAGTTGTCAGTAAAACTGAAAAGTTAACATGTCCACATCATCTCAAAATGATCAGCACCATTTGGTGACTTGCTGGTCTTTATTGTGGAGGTCTGGAGTTTGTCTGGGATTTACACATCGTAGGACTCAAAAGCCCTGACATCAGCATCTAGACAGTGTCCCCCGATTCAGCACATACTACCAACATGAGGTTTTCAATTAATATATGATATATATTTATAAATTATGCTCATTCAATCTCTGGGATAGTTTGTACTTGGCTTCCAGGTTCCTTTTCACAATCTCATTTCCTACTGCCTCCTTTATACTGTTTACTTATAAATTTACTATACTGATTAGAAGAGGAGTGGTGGTCAAGGGGACCAGAAAAAGATACAATTTTAACACAACCCCAAATCTTGCCCTTCTATTAGAAGTCATCAACATGTATATTGAAGTTTTTTCAGATATTCCAACCTCTCAGTTCCTCAATCTATTCAATTCTTGTGAACCACAGGGCTCGTCACAACTCTTATCTTGTCATTACCCACAAATCTAGAATAACGGAATTACTTTTATGTGGTCGTTCTATGTCTCCCTATGCCTTTCTCCTACTTAAACCTATTCTTTATCCTCACTGTCACCTTCAGTCCTTCCACCTGTCAGTATTTCCCAGGCTATCACCCCTACTTTCTCTTCTCTTCCCAATTTCAATGCCTTAGTGCACTAAGTGTAGACACTCTACACTATCCGCTACCCTCAGATACTCTTCTGCCTTGTCTATCTCTGCTCATGCCTTGCCAAATCCCAACCCTGTATTGCTACCACCAAGCATTTTCTCTGCTCTTACTCATTTGATTCTCAAAAGATTTGGAGGAAGTCATGCATGGTATGGTCTCCCTCTTCACCTTTGCCCCTTAGAATCCCTTCTTTCCTTCAAAGCTCAACTCACTTGTCACTTTCTACACCAAGCATCTCCTCTCCCCTCCTCCTTCCTAGTGTCTTATCTCCCCAAATCATCTTATATTCATGTATTTCTTTTGCATTTGTTTTGTATAAAGCACAATAAAAATGCTAGTAGCTATTACATACTTAAGTATATACAGGTTGTCTCCCTTGTTTGAATATAAATGTTTTGAGGGCAGGAATTTTTTTCTGTTTTCTTTATATCCCTAGTCCCAGAACAGAGTAGCAGTTTATGTTAATTGATTGATTGACTGACTAAAGGTAGAAGCAGGAAACCATAGAGGATGTTTGGGAAACAACAAACAGCTGAACTTGACTGGCTATAGGGTTCATGAAAGGAGATCAGTGGGAGATAAGGCTGGGTTACTACCAGCCAAATAATGGAAGACCTTAGTCTTAAGTATCAGGCTAAGGAGTTTGGAGAACCATGGAAGAGTTTTGAACTAGGAGGAAAGGGATGTGTGTGTGTGTGTGTGTGTGTGTGTGTGTGTGTGTGTGTGTGTGTGTTAGAGAGAGACAGAGCAAGCAAAGGAGGTGGGGAAGAAAGTAAGAGGAAGAGGGGAGAGAGAGACAGAGGCAGAGAGAGAAAGACAGAGAGAGAGAGAGGAGAGAGAGAGAGAGAGAGAGAGAGAGAGAGAGAGAGAGAGACAGAGAGAGAGAGAGAGAGAGAAATTATCCAAACTATGTTCTAGGAAGACAATTCTGACAGCAGTATGCAAAATGAACTGGGAGAACAAGAGATGAGTCAAGATGATCAGTTAGGAGCCAATTTTCAATAGCCTGGGTCTTAAGAGCTTAGACTAGAGGGCTAGATTGGGAACATAGAGAAAGGGATGGATTTCAGACACATTTTGGAAGTGGAAACAGCAGGATTAAGTGACCAATTGAATGTTGGGGGTGAAAAGAAGTCAAAGGTGACTATAAAATTTCCAGCCTGGATGATTGCGAGAATCTGGTGAGCCCATAAATAGAAACGAGGAAGTTGGGAGACAGAATGGATCTTTGGGGAAGATAATGAGTTCTGTTTTGAACATGTTGAGTTTGAAATGTCAGTAAGACCTCAGCTTGGGGGAGAGATTTAAGCTGGATATAAAGATTAGTAGTCATCTGAATACTGAAGTCACAAGAATAGATGAGATCACCAAGTAAGAGAGTATAGAGAAAGGGAGGAAAAAGATGAATAGAATTAGAACCTTGGCAAATGCCAACATTTTGAGGTGGGAGGAAAGAGGGAACCAGCCAATAAGTCACCAGTCAGAATAGGAAACAAGAATTTATTAAGCATTTAGTTTTTGTTCCAGGCATTGTGCTAAGCAATAGGCATACAAAGAGAGGCAAAATCATTGTCCCTGCTCTCAAAGTGTATGCTCACTTCACAGATGGGGAAGCTGAGGTACAGAGAGGTTTAGTGATTCTCCCAGAGTCACACAACTAGCCTGAGGCAAGATTCCAAGTCAGTTCTTAAGACCAGTACTCTATCTATTATACTCCCTACCTGAACCAGATAAGACAGGGGAGAGTCTAAGAGGAGAATTGTGGAAATGCTAAGTCATGTAAGGCTGAGTAGGTCATACTCAAGAAGGAGTATATGGTTCACAGTTGGGTAGGAAGTATATCAGAGGCAGCTAGGTGCTTCAGTGGGTAGAGAGCTGGGCCCGGAGACAGGAAGACCTGAGTTCAAATCTAGCCTCAGACATTTACTACATCTGGGTGACCCTGGGCAAGTCACTTAGCCTCTGTTTGCCTCAGTTTCCTCATCTGTAAAATGAGCAGGAGAAAGAAATGGTAAATGACTCCAGTATCTTTCCCTATGGACAGCATTGGTGTGCTGTGGTCCACAGGCTCACAAAGAGTTGGACATGACTGAACAACAATAGGAAGTATGTCTACTGACTTCAGTTTTCAGTAGCCCCTAGTATAGGATCATTTGCAAGACATTTGAATAAATGCTTTGGGGAATAATGGTGATTTAAATCTACCAGCAGAACCACCTTTCCTCAGCTGTTTCCCTTCTCTTTATTTGACTTCATTGAAACAACAGCAAACAGTGAAGGGCAGATGACAAATCAGGGATGTGTCTTATAGGCATCCTAGTAACTATATGCAAAATAACTCAATTCTGATTGTTCCAGGGAAGTATGGACAAGCTTTCATAGTTAAACCTCTGGGTCTCAAGCTTACATGGAGAATATGTCCCTTTATTCCATACTTGGTGGCTCATCAGCTCTCCCTGAACCAGGAAACATACCATTTCTACAGTAAATGACTCTCCCCAGGCTAGACAAGTATAACGCAACTACAGAAATGGAGTGACTCATCGTCACTCAGCTCTGAAGAAGCCTCCTCATTCCATCTAGCCCTAGACCTCCAGACCAGCTTCTGGGGCTAGATCATGAAAAGTTTGAGCACTTCCTCAGAGATAAACAAGTCAGTGATAAGGACACCGAAGTCTAGCTCTTAAAGCCAGGCTCTTCCAGAGGGGGAACTGGGTACCAGATAGAAAGGTTAGGGAACTTCCCTCTCTGCCAAGACCCAAGAAACAGAATACTAAGGTGCCGCCTTATTCCAAGCAAAGTCACAAAGCCCTAATCGATGTCATCATTTGCATGGAGGTCACCCTGGATTTTAAAAGACTATGCCAACAAGAGTATAAGCTCTGGCAGGTCTACCAAGCTCGAAACACATCAAGGATAGTCTGTCCATAGACTGAATCTGCTGTCCAAGGATTAATCAACTAAGTATGGAGAAAGTCTTTCCCAGGAGGCTGGCCACTAGTATAGACAGAGAGACAACACACAGATACAAATATAAGTAAGATAGTCCTTGCCCTCAAGAGGCTTATATTCTAATGGAAGAAGACAACAAGTAAAAGGTTGCTGAAGAGAGGAGATAGATAAATAAATAGCTACATAGCTATAAAGATCTTTATATATGCTTTATAGCTCCACAGATATGTGCCAGACACTAGGTGAGAAATTCATTGATTGTGGCAACCTGTGAACCAAAGTAAAATAAAAACTGGCCCTCAGTCGCCATTGGCCGACCTTCCAACTTCCCATCGCTTCTGAGGGATGGTGGTAGAGTTGCAGGAAATAATGGAGAAGGAGCTAAAAATCAAAGAGTTTCACTTATAGAAATTATAATAATGTAGTTGTGTAATATAAATATATGCTTATATATTAAAATTTATTATAATAAAGTTGGACATATGTATGCATACACAATACATTATGTATAATATAATACATTATAACATATTGTTATAATAAAACTATAATGATTAATATTCAAAATCTTTGCACCCTCATACTACCAGAAGAATGGAATCACATCAATATCAGCATTTTCACAGTAAGTGAAACTAGAAGGAAGAGGCAGCTGTGGAAAGAATGCCCACAAATTTTCCTTGAAGAGGTGAAGGATCTGGTGTTACCATCTGCCTAAGGACAATAGGAGCCATCACACCATGGTACATGTGGCTTACCAGGGCTCACGAAGAGCACAAGCAAGAACACTCTATCTTGTGAAGATCTATGAGATCTATGAGCCAACATTTGGGGCAGAGGGGGACGAGCTGGAGAATTCTATGAAGAACCTGACAAGATCATTAAAGTAGATCCCCTCTGTGAGGTCCATGGAACCAGAGATTTCAGGGGGATGGGAAAACTGCCTCTATGACAATCTAATTGGTTTCTTTTGTTATTCTCTATTTTATTTCATGCGTTTACAACATTTTTCTGAGAAGGGGCACATCGGTTTTACCAGCCGCCAAAAGGGGTCATGACCCAAAATAGGTTAAGAACCTTTGTATTAAGTCAACATAGACTTTGAGATTCAGTGACTGCAGTGTAAAGTAGGCACAGGGGAGCGTGACAAAGATTATTTTGGGATATACTGCTCCAATTTGAGAGAGGAAAGAGGCCAAAGGCTGGCAGGGCTTGTTTTGTTTTGTTTCTGTTATCTCTTGTGACTAGCAGATAGGACAGAGACTGGACCAATGATTTCATAGGATCATATGATTTCAAGTAGGGAATTCCCACATGAAGGGTCCACGTGAAGGGACTCTCTTTGCTAATGCAAGTTGGATCTTTCTTTGTGACATATACTTTTAGAGAGTTGCTTAGCAGGGCTTCTTAAACTTTTTCCACTTGAGACCCCTTTTCCTGGGGTTTCAGCAGGGTTCTTTTGCATTGCATAGCCCTGAGGGCATGCTCAACAGAAGTGTGCATGCTTTGTGTTCAGAACCAAGGCTGAAGTAAAGTTGCATGAGGCAACACGGGCAAGTGCTGCCAGAAACACCTTGGATTCATTACACATTTGGTTTTTTAATTAATTTTTGGTTGCTGCACATTCAGAAACCTTTTACCATTGCCAAATTATTCATGATCCCATATGGGATCTGGACCCACAGTTTAAGAAGTACTGGCTTAGAGCAGTGGTGTCAAAGGGTACATAAAGATTCCAGCAGGCCGCATGTTGATTTAGAAAACCACATATTAATATTATCTATGTTTTATTATATTTTTATTTATTGTTTTATTTTGCATATTTATTACTTGTTTCATTTATTGTTAAAATATTTTCCAGTTACGTTAGCATTTAAGAGTGTTGTTTGTCCTCCCTTTTCTAAGAGGAACAATGACATCACAGGGTGACGTCTTGACTCTTGGGTGAATAGGAGTTAAGTGAGGCAGAGCTGCACAAAGTCGTCAGCCTCACTCTCTCTCCCCATGTGGCCAGTAGTCATATATTTGTCATCTCTGGCCTAGAGCACTGAGAGTTTAAATGATTGGTTCAGAGCAACACAGCTAGTTTGGGACCAAAGTAGGACTCGACCGAGACCTTCCTGACTTTGAGGCCAGCTCTCTATCCACTACACCATGCTCCATCTCTGCTTGGCACACAGTAGACATTTTATAGATGCTGTTTGAATTAAATTATAGACTAATAAGTCCCTTGCCTAAATATTATATATATTTTATTCCAGGAGACAGAAGAAATGAGGCACTATAAATACTGAACAACACCACAAAAAAAAAAGGAGAAAGAAATGGAAAATATGCCAACAGCAAACAACTAGTGGCTGATGCAGAAGTCATATTAGAATGAGCTGTCTATGTGCAACAAGACCAACCAGTTAAAGCAAAGGTCAAAAGGAATATCACATGAAAAGAAAGGATTAAAAATGAGAGGATGACTGTGTATAATGGTCATAATTTTAACCTGACAGGTTCAAACAAGTCACTGACACTGAAAAATGGGAAATGGAGAGGGACGAACATTTTTACCTGCATTATCATTTTATGCAGAAGTTTAATCAACATCAATCAAGCAAGCAAGCATTTATTAAGCACCTGATCCAGTCCTCATACTAGGAACTGGGGAGACAATGGTGAAAATTAAACAGCTCTTGCCCCAATGGAGCTTATAGTCTATTGGGGAAGACAACATGTACATATATTAGTATATACACAAAATATATATAAGGTCATTTAGGGAGGTGTGGAAGGCACTAGCAGTTGGAAGGATGATCAAAAAAGGCTTCATTTTGAAGGTGATGCTTGACCAACATCTTGAAAAAAGAGAAATATTCCAAGAGGAAGAAATGAAGAGGGAGTATATTCCAGGCAATGAGTAATGGCCATTAAAAAGGCATGGAAAGATATCAAGATAAGCTCCAAATGGTATATGATTTAGACATAAAAAGTGACATAAGCAAATTTGACAAGTACGGAAGAAATTACCTGTCAGATCTATGGAGAGAAGAAGAGTTCATGACTATATAAGAGATACAAGAGTTAATAGGAGGTAAAACGGAGAATTTTAATTACATAAAATTTAAAAGTTATAGCCCAAAGAAATCAAAGAAAGAGGAAAAAGATCCATATGTACAAAAATATTTTTAGCTACTCTTTTTATTTTGGCAAAGAATTAGGAACTGAGGGGACGCCCATCAACTGAGGAATGGCTGATCAAATTATGGTATATGAATGGGATGGAATACTATTGTGCTATAAGAAATGATGAAGGGGATAGTTTCAGGAAAACCTTGGAAGACTTATATGAACTGATTAAAAAATGAAGTGACCAGAACCAGAAGAATAATTTAAACAGTAACAGAAATATTGTGAAGATAAGGAAACCTGAAAGACTTACAAACCCTGATCAATGCACTGACTAACCACAATTTCAAAGGACTCAGGATGAAACATACTATTCACCTCTAGATAGAGAGCTGATGGACTCAGAGTGCAGATCAAAGCTTATTTTCTCTTCCTCCTTTCTTTTTTTCTTTGTTCCTGTCTTTATGTCTTTCTCTTTCTTCCTTCCTTCCTCCCTCCCTCCCTCCTTCCTTCCTTCCTTCCTTCTTTCCTTCCTTCCTTCCTTCCTTCCTTCCTTCCTTCCTTCCTTCCTTCCTTCCTTCCTTCTTTCCTTCCTTCTTTCCTTCCTTCCTTGCTTCCTTCCCTTCCCTTCCTTCTTTCTTTTTGGACATTGTTAATGTGGGAATTTATTTTACTTGACTATACATATCTGTAATGAGTTTTGTTTTTCTTGCCTTCTCAGTAAGTAGAGAAGAAGGAAGTGAAAGGGAGAATACTCAGAACTGAAAATAAAATAAAACTGTTTAAAGATAAAAAGATACAGATGGAGTGCTGTGCGTAAGGAACAATCAGTCAATGTATCAATAAATACTTACCAAGAGTCTACTATGTACCAGGCACTGTGCTATATTCTGGAGATACAAGAACAAGGTATGGAACAATCTCTGCTATCAAGGAGTCACATTCTAATGAGGGAGATAATAAATACATATATAAATATATCCAGAATAAATCTAAAGAGAATAAATATAAATAAATACAAAGTAGAAAAATACAAGGTAATTTTGGGAATGAGAGTACAGGCAATTGAGAGGGCCAACAAAAGGCTTTGTGTAGAAAGCAGTCCTTGAGTTAGCACTCGAAGGAAGACAGGTACTCTGTAAGTTAGAGGTAAGGAGGGAGGGCATCCAGGCTTGGGGAACAACCAATGCAAAGGCAAGGAGATGAGAAATGTGGATGGGAGATGGACTATTGTATGTAAGGAACAGAGAGAAGACCAGTTTGATTGGATCAGAATGCAAGACAGAGTAGTGTTCAATCAATCTGGAAAGAGAGGTTGAGGTCAGGTTGTAAAGGACTTTAAACTCTAAACAAAGGCGTTAATAATTTATACTAGAGGTAATAAGAGCCAATAGATTTTTGTTTTTGATTTTTAGCAAAGGAGTGACATAGTCAGATCTGTACTTAAGAGAGATTGTAGTGCTAAGAGACTTGAGTTAGAAAGAACAGTTAGGAGGCCATTCCAATTGTCTGGGTGAGAGGTAATGAGGTCTTGAATCAAAGTGGCTATTGAATAGAAAGAAGGGATCAGTTGTAAAGATGTTGTAGAGGTAGAAAGAGCAAGATTTGGTAACTGATTTGATATGTAAGATGAAATATAGGGAGACATCAAGGATAAGTCTGAGGTTATACCCATGAGACTAAAGAAAGATAGTACCTTTGACAGTTTGAAAGAGGGGTGGGTTGGTGGGGAGGAGAAGGTAATAAGTTCTGGATTGGACATATTGAGTTTGAGATGTGTCAGGGACATTCAATATGAAATGTTGTGTTAGTAAGCAAAATGGGCTCCTTAGCACTTAGTTCAACCAAGTACCCTTGAATAGTTTGGCTTTTGTTCCCTTTGAGTAATTCAGTGTATTTCATTGAGCCTTACTAGGTGCTAAGCCCCAGGCCCAAACCCCTATTAGGTGTAAAACCTGTGTGGGTGCGGATTGGCAACTAAGGTGGGGCCCAAGGTGGGGCCAACTCCAGGGAGGGCCTAGTTTACACATCTGGGAGAGCAGAGGCTCTTAGACCACATGGGTTTAAGTCACCTCTTTGTGACGATTCTAGGTCACGTGGGTGAGTCGCATGTGTGACTCACCCCTGACCCTGAAAAAGATATAAAACCAGGGGTTGGCCTCCTCTTCCTTGGAGCTCTTCCCCACAGCCTCGGTGGCCTGCGTGACTCTGGGCCAGCCCTTGTTCTGAGCTCCCTGGCTGAACCTAGATGTTGGTAACTATGAATCTGTTTTGGGTCTGTCTGTTGATGTTCGTAATTTGTATTTTACTCTGAAGTTCAGTGTGCTGGATTTTTCATCTGAACCAAGTGAATTATATTTGTGTGCTGAATTAAAGTAAGCTTGTCAACCCCTTCACCTTGCTTTCCTTAGTTAAGCAGATCAAAAGAACCTGTGCTTTTGCAGCATGCCGGCAGCTTTCCGGGTGCTGGCTGTAGGTGGATCTTACACCCCTGCAACAGCTGCTAGCCGGATTGTTGAAACAAATGTCTAAGATACAGTTTTATAATACAAAATAAATATGAAATAAAATATATATATATATATATAAAATATAATATAAAAATAAAGTTCAATATTACTACCTTGAAGCAAAGCAGAGAGACTGGGGCTAGACACACAGAACTGTGAATCATCTGTATAAAGAAGACAAAGCCATGGGAACTGATTAAGTCATTAAGAGAAAGTGGAGAGAAAGAGAAGAAGAGAATACTGTGAATTGGGGGTGTGATATGAATGATGAGCTAGCAAAGGAAACTGAGAAGAAGCAGTCAGACAAGTAGGAGAAGGAGAGAAGGGTGTCACTAAAACTCATGGAAGGGAGTATCCAGGAGGATAGAGTAGTCAACAGTGTCAAATGTAGCAAAAAGAAAAAAGATAAAAAAGGGGATTCATCAAAGACCAACAAATCTGGTGATTAAGACTATTGATAACTTGGGAGAGAGCAGGCTCAGTTGAATGACAAGGTTGAAAGACATAATGTAAAGGGTTGAGGAGTAAATAAGAGACGAGGAAGTGAAGGCACCAGGCGTTGGAGACAAATTTTTCTAGGAGTTTGGCTGAGAAAGGGTGGAGAGATTATAGGATGAGAGCTTGAAGGATCAGTAAGGTCTAGTGAAGGGTTTTGTTTGTTTGCTTTTAATTGTTTGAAGACAGTAGGGAAGAAACTATTAAAGGAGAGAGGCTGAAGATAGGAGAAAGAGGGAATAAGTGAGGGGGCAATCTGTAGGAGAAGACAGTTGAGGATGGGTCAAGGACAAACGTAGACGGGTTGGCCATGGCAAGGAGAATGGCTAGTTCATTATTAAAGACTGGAGGAAAGACAGAGAAAGTGGGAGGTGATGTCAAGGCGTTTTGTGATGAAGAGAAGAACAGAATAAGCAGAAGGTCAGTTTGGCTATACTATAGAGTAGGGGAAGGAGAATTACATATAATGAGGCTGAAAAGGCAGACCATGTTGTGAAAGGCTTTAAAAGCCAAATAGAGGCAATTATAATTTATACTAGAAGTGATGGAGAGTTTATTGAGTAGGGGCAGTGATAGTCAGACTTGCAGTTTTGTATAGTCTAAAATGGTGACTGTATGAGTAATGAAAAATGGCAGGTATGAGAAATGTTGTAAAGATGGAAATGGCAAGATATGGTCACCAATTGGTTATGTGGGGTGAGCGATTGAGAAGAATCGAGGTTTAAAATGTCAAGGCTAAATAAATAACTGGGAGATTGGCAGGACTATGGTGCCCTCAGCAAAAATAACAGTTGCTAAAACAAAGAGGGCAAAAAAGCCCAGAACCCACCTTATTCAACACACACTTGCTCAGTTCACCAAGCAAGCGAAATGATATAGCAGCTAAGGACAACGCAGGTTTTATAATGTAACTTCATTTGTGAAATACTATAAAGTAGGTGGGTAGAGGTTGATGAGCAGCACCTCCTCATAAAACAGCAAAAAGCAGTGGGAAGTCAAAACAAGCCTGCAGAAAGCTCAGTGTGAGACCCAATTAAGCCATGTCACCCCAAACACTCATCAGTAAAACTGGCATGAAGACCACAAATAACTGGGAAATGGAACAGATTTTCCAGCATTTTCATGACAATCAATTTTCATCACTGAGGACATTGAATCCATCACATCTGGAGCCTAACACTTCAGACCCTGGTGTGCTTGTGAGGAAGAAGAAACAGCATTTAAGAAAGTGAAGTCAGGAAGAATGCCTGGAGCACAATACATACAGAAGAAATCTCAAGATGATAAAATCTTAAAAGCACTGAAATACTGTTTTACAACTGTAGCCATAATGGCTTTTGTTTTCTTTGAATGGCTCAGCTTGCCTCATTGAGCCTCTGGACACTGTGGCTTGCTCTTCCGGGGCAGGAGGCCCGGGGAGCATGCCGGGAGGCAGACGGCTTCCTGTGTGGGGAGTCATGGGGCTGGCTGAGGGGAGGTGTTAGCTCCAGAACCTGGTCTACCCTAGGGGGAGGAGCCAACTCAGGAACCAATCGGCCCTGGTCATTTGGGCGGAGCTTGATGATGTCAGAAACCCTATAAGAGGGGAGAGGACAGCTTGAAGATTCTTCCTCTCTTTCCTTTTCCGGTTGGAGCCAGAGGCAGTTACAACGACCGTTACAGAGGCAGTTACGACCGTTACATCGTCAGTTTCAGTTGCAGCTTCAGTTTCAGAAACAGACACAGCTGAGGCAGGAGCTGCCAGCAGCAGAGCTGATCTACGGGAGGAAGCTGAACAAAGACTTCAGTCCAGTGGGTAATCTTATTACCATCAAGGGGGAAACATGATTTTGCTTTACGCAATCATGTTTCTCTGTAGCCTCCTGGTTACTCTTTCAAGGCGTACCTATTGGGCCTGGAAGATTATGACCAACATATCAAAATGGGGCTTCTGGTTCATGGGTTGGTTACTGTGGAGCCTAAATAAATGTTTTGATTCTTCTGCCTTCTACTTTGAGAGTTTCTTCTATCCGGCGATTCCGAACCTTTCAGACATGTTTATGATCTTCTTTGAGATTATAAACTCGGCCCTCCTGATACATTTGGCGTCACGAACAGGATCGCTAGGTATAAGATCTCTATTTAGAAGCAGAACAATTCCAGAGGAAGAGATAAATATCCCAGGATGGGAGGATCCATTTTATTCCTCCCTAGCAAAAGAATTGGCTAAAAAAGCTGGACCCTGTGAAAACTGGGAACCAAGGCTACGGAGAGGAGATCCTAGGGATTTAGAAAAGTGTTTACGAGAAGTTGGGATTCAGTCAGGGGCATCACTATCTAGGCAAAGCTGGATAGTGTTATCAGCCTACCGGCTAGTATACGAAAGATTGAGATTAAGTGAAAGACATGGGGGCACTCCTACCCCACAGGAAGAAGGGAAATCTCAGATAGCAGAAGACCAAACTGACTCAAATGAGAACTTTTCTATTAATGTGGCTAAGAGCAACAGGAGACCAAAAAAGCCCAGAGTGCATTTCAACCCAGCCCAGAAAGAGCCGGCTGAGGCACAAAACACTACTGGGGTTCAGGATGTGCCTCACATAGAGAATAGGAGATGGTTAAATGATCAGACAAGGGCTCGACCCATACAAAGGAGGAAGACAGAAACCCGAGGTGAAGATTCAGTTACAAGGGAAATTCAGGAAGATTTCTCACCGCAAGAGGTCACAGATATTTTGAGTAGATTCAGCCAAAGAATAGGAGAACCATTGATATCTTGGATGGTAAGACTCAGTGATCAAGGGGCCGGTGGAATATCAGTAGATGGGACAGACTGCATGAGATTCATAGGTATCAGCCATGATCCTCTAGTTCAACAAGCTTTTAGGGAACATCATCAGCAAGGAGATGGTGATAGCAGGACTACTCTGTTGGCATTAGCCGCTGTGGGATGCAATAAGAGATATGATACTGATTCTATGTGGCCCACTGAGCACAGACCCTGGTATTCACTTAGAGATTGTATCATGAGACTAAAGGAGGAGGTAATGAAGACTGCCATTATGATAGGAACTGCAGACAAATATTACAATGATCCAATGGGACTGTCTCATAGGAATTTAATAATTAGGACAGCTCCCCCTGCTTATAAACAACTAATTTTGAATTTATTGCTTGGAGAAGTAGGGAGCCGTCTTACAACAGTGATAAATAAGATTTTACAGTTATATGACTTAGGTGACTGGGGAAGGGATAGATCTCCTCGAGAGAGAAGAGTGTATAACCAGCAAACTTGGCGCCAAAGGAGAGTAACAAGGAAAGAAATGTTTACTACTTTATTGAGAGCAGGGGTAGGTTTTGAAATGATAGATGGAATTCCAACCAATGAATTATACAGAATGTATAGAGGACTTGATAACACGAGAAATAGGGAAATAAGAACTGCTCCTGCAAGCCCACAAGCCACTCAGAGTGAAGGTGACCTTGTGTGATCAACGGATGAAAACTTGTACATTTGGGGAAAGGCTGGGAGGACAATCTTAGTCTATATCTAGGGTGGGATCCTCTTGGCTTCCTCATTATGTTCCTTTTGAAAAGAAACATTTCCCACCTGAGTTTGGCTCTGATGTTGGATCTTTGCATAACTGAAATCTCAACCAAACTTGAGATGATTTTATTTGAAGAATTATAGTCCATACTTGTCTATTCTTTTGTCCTTTGTTTTGGCTAACCTTGTTGCTAGTTTTGTTTCCTTCAGGCTTAAGCACCCTGCACTTTCCGGTGACTGCCTAAGCATGTAGCATTCTTGGAATTCCTGCCAGCTCGTTAAAGAAATGACCTCTGGAATGGGACTTTTTGGGGGCAGGGCCATCTCTACATCCAATTTCAGCATGAAGAAGCTATGGAAAATGAGACCTTCACCCCTCACCCCAAGATTTTGAGCCCCAATCGTTCAAGGGGGGTGGAAATGATGATAGTGTTCTGTTTACTTATTTTGTGTTATCCTTGCTGTGTTGTTTTATTGTTATGATATTATTGATCCTATGTAATGGATACAAGGATTTAGGGGTGGACATTTGAATTATTAATAATTATTTTGGGGATGATTGATTGAAGAGATTATCTTGCTGGGACCTAGGGGTGGATCACATTTGAATCGTAAACCAATATTTAGGAATGTCACTGAATGATATGTTTTGCTTTATAATGAATGATATGTTTTAGTTTCCTTTGTAATTGAATCACAATGTATGTTCTAGGATACATGGCTGATTAGATTATGTATCCTATAACAAGGGGTGGAATGTAGCCATAATGGCTTTTGTTTTCTTTGAATGGCTCAGCTTGCCTCATTGAGCCTCTGGACACTGTGGCTTGCTCTTCCGGGGCAGGAGGCCCGGGGAGCATGCCGGGAGGCAGACGGCTTCCTGTGTGGGGAGTCATGGGGCTGGCTGAGGGGAGGTGTTAGCTCCAGAACCTGGTCTACCCTAGGGGGAGGAGCCAACTCAGGAACCAATCGGCCCTGGTCATTTGGGCGGAGCTTGATGATGTCAGAAACCCTATAAGAGGGGAGAGGACAGCTTGAAGATTCTTCCTCTCTTTCCTTGTCCGGTTGGAGCCAGAGGCAGTTACAACGACCGTTACAGAGGCAGTTACGACCGTTACATCGTCAGTTTCAGTTGCAGCTTCAGTTTCAGAAACAGACACAGCTGAGGCAGGAGCTGCCAGCAGCAGAGCTGATCTACGGGAGGAAGCTGAACAAAGACTTCAGTCCAGTGGGTAATCTTATTACCATCAAGGGGGAAACATGATTTTGCTTTACGCAATCATGTTTCTCTGTAGCCTCCTGGTTACTCTTTCAAGGCGTACCTATTGGGCCTGGAAGATTATGACCAACATATCAAAATGGGGCTTCTGGTTCATGGGTTGGTTACTGTGGAGCCTAAATAAATGTTTTGATTCTTCTGCCTTCTACTTTGAGAGTTTCTTCTATCCGGCGATTCCGAACCTTTCAGACATGTTTATGATCTTCTTTGAGATTATAAACTCGGCCCTCCTGATACAACAACCTATCTAATGGAAGGAGATATCCTGAAAAAATGCAAAGAATAATGACTACCTTTAAAAAGTGATTCAGAGAATATTAACAACTAACAACCAGATATTAATTTTCTCTTAGTCCAACACTCATAGAGCTGGGATCTCTTTGTGTGGGCACTCTCTTCAACGATGCAGATCACAGCTTATCCACTCCTTCTCATCTTTGAGATTCTTCTCTATGTCTTCTTATAAAACCTCTGTGGGAGTTGATCCAGCCTTCTGGGGTCCTTTCTCTATGTCTCTTGCCATTGCTTGAATTGCACTGGAGGATGCAAGCTGGCCATCAGTTATCTACTTGCTTTCACTCGATGACCAGTGTACCTTCTTTCCTGGATATATTTCTCTGTAGTAACATCCTTTATGCTGCTTCTATTGCTCAATTCTTTCTTGGTGATTTTACATGCTACTCACACCCACCATGCACCTTTGGATGACCTTTGGTTTTAACTTCTCAGACCACAGTAGTTCGTGACTCAACCATTTGGCAACATTGGAAGATTACTAACGGTAAAAAGATGGGCCTTTGTTTCAGGAAGAAGTTTGGGATCACTAAGAGAACCACACAGTTTCCCAAAGGTAATGCAGTTCACTCTCCTTTCTATTCAGTTCCAGACCCAATTCACTGTCATTCATATTTATATAAGATATAAAGATTCATGCTGATAGATCAACTCTCTGTCGGTAGTCTTTTGAACTGCACAAGAATAGGCATTCTTCATCCACTTGTTTTTTCCTGTGTAGATGGTTAGGCTGAACTTTTCTGAATGATTGTTGTTATTCAGTCATTCAGTTGTGTTAGATTCGTTGTAACGCTATGGACCACAGTATGCCAATGCTGCCCATGGTGTTTTCTTGGCAAAGACACTGGAGTGGTTTGCCATTTCCTTCTCCAGTAGATTAAGGCAAACAGAGGTTAAGAGACTTGCTCAGGGTCACACAGCTTGTAAGTATCTGAGGCCAGATTTGAACTCAGGTCTTCCTGATTCCAGGCCCAGAATTCTACCCACTGAGCCACTTACCTGCCTCCTTTCAGTGACTAAAGATCTTATTTACAAAGTTCTATAATGGTCTGGTGTTTGATACAATCAGCAGGATATTATCAGCAAAAAGGAATACATGGAGAATCTCTTCACCTACAAAGAATTCCTTTTCCATTTGGGCTCTGTCAACTTTCTTATATTTATAAACATATGAGAATAATTTCTCACTGTGCATGTGTGTATATTAGACACACTATATATACACACAAACATATGTCTATGGCAATTAATAGAAAGATGAAGGAAGGAGAAAGGAAGGATGAAGGAAGGAAAGAAGAAAAGAAGGAAGGAAGGAGAGAAAGAAAGAAGGGAGGAGAGGAGGAAAAGAAAGAAAGAATCAGATCATCGCATCTGCCAAAAATTCAACAAAAGGCTAAGTAAGCTTCCTCCAGCAGGTTGCTGTAAATAAAACCGGCAACACTGTCTGAACAAAACCATGGTGTATCTATGCTGCAAATGTTCAGTGGCTATATCTATATCTATAGATATAGATATATCTATAGATAGAGATAGAGAGATGATAGATAGATAGATAGATAGATAGATAGATAGATAGATAGATTTAACAACAGGACTACAGAGGGTGAAGAAAAGGGAAATAGAGAAACTTCTGGAGATTGTATAAGATTGGAATTTCCTGTTTGGCATAGACTGAGGGAGGGCATGATCATTGCCTTGAAGAGCTATCATGAGGAAGAAGGATTAGACTTATTCTGCCTGACCACAGAGAACAAAAGCAGGACCAATCTGTGAAGGGTACAAGTCAGTCAGTTAGCACTTAAATGCTTGTCAGACCTCATTGTTGTACGCCTGTGACACATTGCTGTGTGCCTGTGGTAGATTGTAGACAGTCTACCAGTGCCATGCCAGGAAACCGCATCACCTCCATTTGAACTGTCTTTGGAGGATTCTGAAGATCACCTGGCAGGATAAGATACCAGACACTGAGGCCCTTACTCGAACTAAACTGCCAAGCATTCAGAGTGAATGAGGCTCTGATGAGCCCGCCACGTTGTTCGAATGCAAAACATACACTTGCCAAAAAGACTATTTTATGGAGAACTCACACAGGGCAAGCGTTCACGTGGTGGTCAGAAGAAGCGATACAAGGACACTCTCGAGGCCTCTCTTATGAACTCTGGAATTACTCAAAAGATTCATGATGGAAAATGCTGTCTACATCCTGAGAAAGAACTTTGGAGTCTGAATGCAGATGGAAGCACACTACTTGCTCTCCTTTTCTTCTGTGGTTTTGTTTCTCCTTTCTCGTGGTTCTTTCTATTAGTTCTAATTCTTCTTTATATCCTGACTAATGTGAAGATATATTTAATATGAATGTACAAGCAGAGCCTAGATCAGATTGCACGCAATCTTGGGGAGGGGAGAGGAGAGAGGGGAGAAAATTTAAAACTCAAAATCTTATGGAAGCGAATGTTGAAAGCTAAAAATAAATAAATTATATATTAAAAAAAGAATTAAATACAGTCGCAATACTATAATAAAGTATCTGGCACATAGGCATGTCATAAAAGTTTTATGATTGAAAAGTGCACCAAGATTTGTAAAACGGTGTTGTCAGGTCCTAGCTCTTTTGCTTAATAAACAAAATATGAAGCTCATACGGATAGGAATCTCACACCCATCATTTCTTATTCAACAATCACATTCTATTGTATTTATATGCCGCAGTTTATTCAGTTATTCCTCAATTGATAAGCACCCAACTTTGTTTCCTTTTGGAGGCTGGAGGGGATGTTGCTGCTGCCACACACACATAACCTACCAGCTTTCTTTTCCTTTGTGCCTATTAACCAAAAGAGGTAGGAAGACCTAGCTATTTGTTTTGCAAATTTCCAGTGTGCTTTTATAATATACCTAGGCTCTTTATCGTCATATTGATAGGCTCTTTATTATCATATTGATGCAATATTAACTTCTCTACAGAGAATATGATAGAGTAGATAAAAGGACAACCTGGGAATTGCAGAATCTTGGGCTCAAGGGCCAAAATATTATGATGATTGGGGAATCACTAAACGTCTCAGAATTCCTCTAGGCAAGTCAATGTCTTTTAAAAATTTATTTGAAATTTATGGAATAAAACAAGCATTTCCATAACATAGTACAATAAAAAAAAGATAATTGTACGTGAAACTGCAAAAAAGAAAAAGAATTTTGGAATTGATTGTGTGACATGGGAGACACTGGCACAGGACCGCTCAGCATGGCATGCCCACATCAGAGAAGGCGCTGTGCTCTATGAGCAAAGCAGAATTGAAACGGCTCAAAGGAAACACAGGATGCACAAATTTGGAGAATCCACCCCAAATGTTCACATGAACTATTTGTACCTGACCTGTGGTAGAGCATTCCTGAACTTGTCTTGGTCTGATCAGCCATAGTCAGACATACTGACACTGAAACCCCAGCATAGTGACGTCATTTTGGTCCTCTGTGGGAAAAAAGGACAATAATCACCATACTACACCACACACACACACACACACACACACACACACACACATACATATATAGATACACATATGTACATATATAACTCAGTGTTTCATACAAATATAGTATTTGTGTGTGCATGTGTATATATATGTATACATATACACATAAAGATATAGACATAGTATAACTCAGTGCTTAGTACAGTGTCTAGTGTGCAGTAGGCATTTCATAAATGTTTATTGATTGATTAATATAAAAATTAAAATATGCAAAATCCAACCTACATTATGATTGTGATTTCTCTAATCAACCAGGAGATCCATATATGATTATAGTTGGAGTTCTAGCCTCATTAGGCAATATGAATCCCATCCTTTTGCTCTTCTTTGCCATATAGCCCACCTGGCCTGTTGGAGAGAGCATGCTCAGAGTAGGATAGAATTCAGTATATCCAAGTTTCCCAGATGAGTAGAGACCTAACTATGGATACCAATACAACTTGGAGGCTACTCTGGCAAACTTTCCAAGGCCAGAGTATATATTGGACTCTGACCCTCCGCCTGGAACAGGGCCAAGGACTGCCAGAGGCTTCAAGGCATCTGGCACCTTGCTGTCTCTTTCTACAATCACAGGGACCAACCCAGGAAACTTTGAAGCTTCTGCAGGAAAGTAGATAACATCCTGTCTCCCCTCACACTTCAGAAGCAGCAAGATAGTCCCAAGTTAGGGCTAACTCATCCATTCTGGGGTGAATGGCTCTCTTTTCCCCAGGTGGAGGGGAAGGTGAGTGTCTACAGAAAGAGACATCCTGTGTTGTATGAAGAAACTGATGAGGTCTATTGTGTAATCAGAGGTTGGTGCTTTTCCTAGAAAAAAAAATTGGACAAAGAAAGTCCTCAAATATATGATGTGGGGGCCAATTTGGAGAGAGATACAAGAAAAGGGTGATTAGGAAATCTAACCCTGTGGTTCTGGCCTTTTAAAATCTCTCCACCTAGGGTGAGAGGGAGGGGATGAAAACCATATTCCCCCTCATTAGCAGGGAGTCTAAAGGCTTTTTTCCAGGAGGTAGGGTCAGATTAGTAAACATTTGAGCTAGTTTGGCTCCCCCCACCAATTAAGCACCTGTTCTCCACACTGGATCGCCGCTTGAGGTAATTAGAGGCTTTGTTTCTGGCACCCTAGAGGCAGGGAAAACAGCATAGACTCTCCCAGCTTGGGTGCTTTCTCAGTACAGATGGGATCAGTCTCTCAGCTGGGTGGTGAGACACCTGCTTGGGGTGGGGATAGGCATGGATTAGCTGCAGTCAGTTCAAAGAGTGTTCAGCAGGGTGTTGGGAAGGGTTAAGCAGAATGAAAAGGAAGCCAAGAACAACCAACCTAACAAGTCCTGAATAGCCTCAGAATCTACTATGGGTTCCCCCATTTCTGCACTTCTCCTACTGCCCTCCTTCCACAGTCAGGGGTTCAGTCCCTTTATAATATCTCCATTTTCGGCAACATTCTTTTCCTTCTTTTTCTCTTTCCATCCCTTCCTTTGCACCCCTTGGTCTCCTCTCTGGTTTTTATCTCCCTTTCCCTTCTACTCCAATCTAATTCCCTCTAACAGCAGCAGTACAGCAGGCAGTTAAGTGGTGGGGGTGGATAGAGCATCAGGCCTGGAGTCAGGAAGAGCTGAGTCCAAATCTGGCTTCAGATAACTTACTAGCTGTGTGACCCTGGTCAATTCACTTGACCCCTATTTGCCTCAGTTTTTCATCTGTAAAATGGGGACACACTGGAGCAGGAAATGCCAAACCATTCCAGTTTCTTTGCTAAGAAAACCCCATGGACAAAGTCCATAGGGTCACATAGAACTCTATGTGGACACAACTGAACAGCAACAATCGCTGTGGGTGCAGATCTTGGTGGTAGTAGCAAATATTCAAAAGAGAACTTTGAAGGCTATTATTGTGACTTCAGTGCAGTGGAAAGCACATAACTGGGCACAAGGAGTCTCAGCTCTTCCACGAACAAGCTGTGTGGCTCTGGACAAGTAATTTACCCTCTCTGGTCCTCAATCTTCTCATTTGTAAAATGAATGGCTTAGACTAAATGACCTCTTAGTGATGGGGTGCTTGGGTGCTTGTGCTTGGGCCCTAATTCTAACATTTCTCCTTAGCCTCTGCTTGGGTGCCTGTGCCTGAACTCCAGTACTAAAATCACATCTCTCCCTAGCTTCAAAGCATTGGCCCTAGTAGTCCCTCTCCAGTTCAAAAGCAGCATGCCTTAGCAAAACACTTATCTCTCTTCCTGATACTGCGGCCAGCTGCACCTATAGAATTTATTAGTTTGGACTCCTTGTGTACGTGCTAATTGGCTGTGCACGTGCTAACTGTCTGTGCACTGGGACATAACAATATTTACTACATACTGACCTTCCTGATATGTATCCTAGGCATAGTCATATGTATACTCCCTTACATTCATCTTGTTTAACAAGACATTTGATGGAAGCAACCTGGATATCTTCAGCCAGCCCTGACCGATGATTGACTTAGTGATGTTTCATGGTCAAAACCACACCCCCAGGTAGCCCCAGCTTGGGCTACTTCCCAGAGTTACATTGTCATAGTTCATAGGATCATAAGTATACTAGTCCATCAGTCAAGCCAAATAAATCCATACAGTGGTCAGTGGCCATGTCCACCAACATACGCCTCTTTCTGCACCTTGAGTTCACTACCTCTCTGTCAAGAAGTAGGTAACATGTTTCATCTTCAGTCCTCTGGAAATGTGGTTGGTCATTGCTTTGATTTTAAGAGTTGTTTTTCTTTATAATATTGTTCCCTTGGATTCTTCATCCACATCAACACTTGGATGTCTTCCTTTCTCTTTCCCAAGTCAGTCACCACCAGAACCTAGCCCTGGCCCTATCTAGGCACCTGGATAAAGTTTATCGAGGGACTTTTGGCTTTTTCCATGGTGGCTCATGAAACACCTTTCTCAAGCATCACTGTGACCATGCCTCTCCCTGCTCAGAAGCCTACAATGGCACTCATACCACATTAAAGCTCTTGATGATGGCTTCCAAGCTTTATCCTTATTTAATAGCCTCAGCTCCAAGCCTTCAGCTCAAATTTCTTGCCCCAGAAAAAGACAAAACTCTGGTCCGCAAATAAAGGCCCACTGAGTCCTTCCTTTAACCATTTCTTTTACTCTATTCATTCTCTTTATTTCTTTTGATCTTCATTCTTTTTTAGTCCAACCAACACCGTGAAGAGTGGCTTCTGTAGAGACTGCTGAGTTTTGATCACCAGCCTTCTGTCCCTCTTAAAACAACACGCGGTCAATTCAAATCAACTCAACAAACATCTGTTGGGTACCAACTAGTTGGAGAACACTGTATTAGGCACTCAGGGACATATTAATATGAGTAAGACCTGGTCATTGTTCTCATGAAGCTTACAATTAGTACATATACATACAGATATATATAAAATCAAAATGCAAAATAATAAATAGGTTATCTGGACACCAAATTCTTTCCAGGAGGAGTCCATAGCACATTCATATAGCAATGGATTTATAAAAATAGCATCATAGAATAAGACAGCATCTCAGAGGTCATCTAGTCCAACACTTAATTTTACAGCTGAGTAATCTGAGACTTAGGGCAATTAAGGGACTCAACCATGGTCACACAAGTAGTAAATATCAGATGAGGTCTTCTGACTCTTTCCACAGAACCATGCTGCCTCCACATGTGGACACCCTAGGCTGGCAGAGCCCTCCGGAGGTCGTGTATTCCATCCCCCTGGTTCTTCATAGAACTGTTCCTGAACCATCATAGATACCTGTCTTCAAAGATCAATAGAGGCACCACAAAAAGAAACTCCATAATTTCTCTGGGTAACAAGTTTCTATACTTTGCAGCTCTTACAATCAATCAGTTCCTTCTCTTGTCTAATCTAAATCATCCAGGAAGTAGAGTAGAGGTGTGGGTGAGGAGGCAGGATTCCTCGGTTCAACCACCAGTCCAGTGAGGGACTCAAGACCAGTCGATTTGGCTTTGGTACTTATGAAATGGAAGGCCTCACCTCAGGGCATGGCAAAGAGCCCAGTCAAATGGAAATCCAGTCCCCTGCCCTTTCCTCTCCCCCTCCCACTCCTGGGCACACACACCTGCCTGGGGCCAGAGTTGGTGACAGCCTTGGCATCTGAGTAGCTGGATGTAATGTTATATAACTGAGCTTGGCCAGACATTCTGGTCTGACCGGTATGGATGGAGCCTGCAAGTTAAAATTTGCCCTGCTCCTGGGGGGTGGAGGGACCTTAAATACACATGGCTCAGGAGATAGGCTCCGAGCAAAGAGAAGAGTAAATAAATGAATACAATTTTCACAGAGTTTAGTGCTCCCTTATTATCTGAATGTATATACACTTACTTACAAAAAAATAAAGTACTGTTCACAGTACTTTGTGCTCACAAGTACTCACTCACGACACCTTTGGAAACACACTTACTGCACACTCTCCAGAGGAATGCTATTCACAGTTTTTGCTTCCTTAGCTTGTCCAAGACCAGCTCAGCCTCACCCTCCTTCCTCCTGTTTTTAGCCTCTCCCCAGAACTCTGGTGCTGGATACAACTCCTTGGGAAATTCAGTCAGCTTCATCTGTCCCCCTAATCCAGACAATCTTCCATTCACGATGGGCTTTTATTGCCTTCTGGTCTTTATCACCATTGATTTCCCTTGCATAGACCCACAGATGAGCAGAGCTGGAAGGGACTTTAGATATTCATCTAAATTCCAATTCCCTCATTTAACAGATTTGAAAGAGTGAGACCCAAAGACCAAAGTGACTTAGGTTTCAAGTTAAGGGAGTTAATGGAAGACCTGGGAAGAGTACACAGTTCTCTTGATTTCTCATTGGATACTTGCTCTTCTTTTTTCATACATATAGATTCTTTACTTCCCCTTCCAGGGTAGTATAGTTGGACTGAGTACTGGACTCAGGAAGGAAGGCCTATCTTAGGCATTTACTATTAAAAGCATTTTCTGTGAGACCCTGGGAAAAGTATTTAGCCTCTCTGGGCCTCAACTTTGAGTCCTCCATTAAGTTCCTTGAAGGCAGAGATTGTCTTTTGCCTCTCTTTGTATCTCCATCACTTAGCCCAGTGCTTGGCACATAGTAGGCACTTAATAAATGCTTGCTGACTGACAGCTTCATCTGTAAAATGAAGGGGTCATACTACTTGACTGCTAAGAATCTTTCCAGCTTTAAATCTATGGTCCTATTACAGCAATACAAAAATAGACAGGACACAAACCTTACCTTCAATGAGCTTACAAGAGGAAAAATTACAAGCATAAAAATAATTGATGTGAGAGAGAATGTGATATGTATGAAGAAGAGGTCCAAGCCAATGGAAATCTGAGCAAATGAATGAATGAATGAAAAGGCATCTATTAAGCACCTCCTGTATGCCAAGCACAGTGCTAGTTGTTGGGGACACAAAGAAAAAATGACAAAGTCCCTACCCTTGAGTTTATATCCTAATGAGACAGTGTATGTAGGAAAGGAGCAGCCAGGGTTGGGGCATCTAGTCTGGGGCATCACAGAAATGAGGAGTGGGGTCCATTGTCATGCCCTTTCCAGAAGCAGTGCTGGCATTGATTTGAACACTGTTTTGCAAAGAAAAACGAAGGCAGAGCAAATGGTAAGATGTCCCAAGCATGACCTGGGACCAGCTAAGGGCTCTCTTTTAGGGAAGTTTGCACTCCCTCACTGGCCAATCACGTTAAGCCCCAAGTAGGTTTCCAAGTTAAGGTACTGAAGAGAGAAGTCAGGTTCGGTTGTGGGAATTCATGGAGGCTTCATAGAAGAAGTGGCATCTGATCTGGGTTTTGAAAGAAGGAAGGAACCTCAACAGTCAGAGATGAGGGATAGAGTGATCCTTCTGGATCATGAAGGTCAATTGGAGCTAAGAAGGCTTAAGAGGGCAAGATAACAACCACAATCATAATAAACTAGCATTTACATAGCACTTCAAGGTTTTCAAAGGGCCTTACATAGATCCTCAGAACAATGCTGTGAAGCAGCTGCTATTATCATCCCCATTTTACAGACGAAGAAACTGAGGCATAGAGAGGTCAAGTGACTTACTCAGAAAAGTAAGCTACTAAGAAAAAGGATTTGAATTCAGGTTTTCTTGACTCCAGGACCTGACCCTATTCATTGAGGAGATAGAATGTTGTCCAATTCGACTGGACCACTGTACATATGAAGGTAAAGGGAAAAGAACACTGGACTCTGGACTTAGAAGACTTGGGTTTAGGTTCTGGATCTAATGCATCCTAGCTGTGTGATGTTAGAATAGGCTTTGTTTCCCTCATCTGCAAAAGGACATCCTTTCCAGCTCTAAGGTTCTGTGATTCTATAGAGAAATGTCTGACTGAGATAAAGTTGGAAGGCTAGATTAGAACCTGACTCTCGAGGTCTTCAAATGTCCAGATGAATTTATACTGTAGTTGGTGGGCAATGGGGGACTATCGAAGGTACCAGAGTTGAAACACAGCACAGGTTGAAAAAGGCAGTGGGAAAGAAGAGGGATGGTGAGAGGGAATAGAATACTTAATATGCTTTTTTTGCAAGATCAGCAAATGAACACCAGTTCGTAGAGAACAGTGCCAGGCTTTAAAGAGGGCAGGATGTGGGTAAGTAAAAAATTTGGGAATAGCATGGAAAGTATGCATACACACTTCCTTCTTTACCCAGTGCCCTGCTTTATTCTATCCTCGTTCACACTTCTCCAAGTTCTCAGGTGATCCAATCAGCAGGATAAGCTAGGGTGAAGATAAGGATCACTCAGAGAATTGCTTTAAAGGAGGGTGAATGGCTATTGGCCCATCACCCACAGTGTGCTTAGAACTCCTGGAGATTTATGTCCAGACTCCCGCCCTGTTTGAAAGAGGCAGCTGTGCCACTGGAAACGGACCAGTTCTGCCCACTCAGTTTGCTATGTGGCTGGGCAAGTCAGCTAACTTTCCTTATCTTTTTTCTCCTCTTGCATGGAGTGGGGGAAATGATGGACAGGGAGCATCAGGGTGGACTGGAAAGAGCGCAGGGCTAAGTGTTAGTGAGTCCTGCCCTTGCCACTAATTCGCTAGGAGACCTTTGGCACAACACTTTAACTTCTTCAGGCCTTGGTAAAATTAGGGGGCTGACATCTGAGGTTCTTTCAAGCTCTAATCCATGGTCCTAGGATCTTAATAATGGTTCACATTCATACAGTACTTTAAGGTTTGCAGAGCAAAGTACTTTTTTCATGACAGTCCTGTGTGGTGCCAGTATGAAGTTCAACAAGAGTTAAGTAAATTGTCCATGGTCACACAGCTGGGACTCTCACAAAAGCGTCAGGGCTGAGACTTGAACCTGAGCCTTCTGAACCCTGTGACTTATTTGTAAAAGTATTTATTATCTTTCCTTCCCACTGCCCTCTCCCCACTGAACAATAAAAGAAAAAGAAAACTCTCATAACAAATTGTCCAGCAAAACAAATTCCAATGTTAGCCATGTTCAAAATTGCATGTCTCAATCTGCATTTTAAGTCTATCCTATCTCTGGTAGGAAGTAGGTGGCATATTTCATCTGCAGTCCTTTGGATTCTTGGTTTATCATCACTTTGATCAGAGTTCTAGTCTTCCAAAGTTGTTTTTCTCTATGCCGTTATCATTGTATAAATTGCTCCCCTAGTTCTGTAACTTAACTCTGCATCTGTTCATAGAGCTCTTCCCAGGGTCCTCTGAAACCGTCCATTTCATCATCCCTTAGAGTACCACTATACTCCATTATGTTCATATGCCGTTTACACATTAGTGCTCTTTCCGTATCATGTTATAATGGGGAAAAAAACTAAATTTAGCAATATAACAGAGGACTGCACATTTTTTTTAGAGGTGGAAGGCATTGAATCCAGTATTCTCATTTTAGGAAGCCAAGGCCTTTGAAAACGAAATGGCTTGCCAAGATCACTCAGTAAATGTAAGAGCCAGAACCTCAACCCAGGTCTTCTGATTCTAAGTCCAGTGATATTTCCACCACGCCTTTAGTTAGGAGATCTGGATTCAGATCCAAGCTCTGACATTTACCACCCATGTAACTGTGGCCAAATTACATAACCTGTAAAAAGGGAATGGGATAAAATTGGGAATGGGAATGGGGTAAAATGAGAGCCTTCATTATTTACCTTACCAGGTTATTATGAGGAAAGTGCTCTGTCAAGCTTAAAGCACTATTTAAATGTTATCATCACAGCATACTTTGTTGTATTTATGGAAAATGGAGAATTGCCAAATCTTAATCAATTTCACTTTCTGAATAACTCTCTTTACTCTAGGTCTATCCTCTGTACACCTGCCAAAGCAATTTTCAAGTGCATATTAATTACTCCCCTACTCAATGAACTGCTATGGCTCCCTATTGCCTCTAGAGTCAAATATCGGTTCCTTGGTTTGACTTTTAAAACCTTGCACAAAGTAGCCCCAATTTACCTTTTTTGTTGTTGTTGTTGGAGGGGGGAAAGCAGGGCAACTGGGGTTAAGTGACTTCCCCAAGGTCACACAGCTAGTAGTCAAGTGTCTGAGGCTGGATTTGAACTCAGGCCCTCCTGACTCCAGGGCCAGTGCTCTACTCACTGTGCCATCTAGCTGCGCCGCCCCGCCCCCCCCATCTACCTTTTAAGCCTTATTAGAAATTAGAAATTGCTTCACTTCTTGCATTTTGTGGTCCAACCTTATTAATTAGCCTTCTCTCTGCTTCTCACATTTAGCATTCCATTTCTCTTCTCTGTGTCTTTGTACTAGGTGCCCCTTTGCCTAGTATGTTCTTCCTCCTCACTTGACCTCATAGACTCTTACTTCCTCAAGACTCTGGCCAAGAACCATCTGCAATACTATAGCTTCCCTGATCTCCCCATCTGCTAATGTAGTTTCTTCTAGACTATCTTGAATTTATTCTGTCTACATTTTTGTAGGTATATACACTGCCCCCTCTAGAATATAAGACCCCTAAAAGCAAAGGCTATATCACTTTTTGTCTTTGTATTCTCAGGACCTGACACATGGTAGGCTTGTTGATTGATTGGCATTTATATATTGAGCCTTATCCAGGTTCAGAGGCTTTTCCGTGGTCATACAGCTAATATGTATCAGAAGCTGTATTTGAACCCAGATCTTCTTGATTCCAAATCCTCCATACCCTCTACTCTATCATACAGCCTCTTATTGGAGTGTTACCTCCTGTTTTTTCAAAGGAGTACCCAGTGAAGGTCATGTAGCTTTAGATTTCATCTGCTTTAAAGAGGCTATGCACAAACAACATAGTTTTTCCAGTCCCTGGTAACCTTACCTATGGCAAGCAGCTAATCTTAGAATAAAATCACCAATCTTAGAATAAAAGAAAACACACAACAAACCCTTGGGAACAATGTCATCAGAGAAACAACTTTGAATCCACCAATGAAATCCAAACCTCAACGAAGAATGAGGGCAGAAGCCCAGTGAAACCCAGTTACCCCACTCTAACCAGTTTAGTGCTAAGAAATTTCCCTTTTTTCTTCCCTACCTCTAGTTCAGAGGTTTCCAGTGGGAGGAGTGATGGTGGGGGCAGGGGGAGTTGTTTGACCCCGAGGCATTTGTGATCAACCAACCATGGGCAGATAGGTCCTATCACACCCTCACTGAAACAGCCAGCCACTTATCTTGAATATAGCCACACCTACCTTATTCTCGAATACTCCTCACTGTTTCCCTCTCTCCTCTCTATAAGCTCCCAACTTTTTCCTTTCTAAACCTGATGTTAGACCCCTAGGACTATTATAACTTCACTACAGCAGCTGCATGGATGCCATTGGGAAATTCCCACCCTATCCTCAACCCCCAGCAAAAATATTCCCTTCCCTCAAGATCACCCTGTGACTGTAGCAGGCACCTCTTAGAGGGTGACTTCTATGCTCTGGGGCAGTGACCCAGTCAAAGCTCCCCCTCCTCCTTTCTGTTTTGTGGAAGGTAGAGTGAGTCATACAGAATGAATGAATTGAAGATCTAATTACATTATCTTTCTTTCTAAATTCGTCTCACCTCTAAATTTTCTTCTATCTGCCCAGGGTACCACCATCCTTCCTGTAACTTGGGTTCACAACTTGGGCGTCATCTTTGACCCTTTACTGTCCCTTACCTAAATATCCAAGTGCCAAGTTCTATCTTCTTAACGTTCTGTCCCCTTCTCACTGCTCACATAGCCTGTCATCTTTTTATTGGCATTCCTCACCTCCCACTGGTCCAGTCACAGTAATCCTCTAGGTTCCTTAGACTTCGGGCACACCATTTCCGTTCTTTTTGCCTTTGTATTGACTTTGCCTAGAATGTAATTCCTCCTCACTCCTGCCTCATAGACTCTCACTTCCCAAATACCACCTGCTTCCCCGACCTCCTCACCAGCTAATGCAGTTCTTTCTAAACTACCTTTAATTTATTCTGTCTATACTTTTATAGCTATATATTCTGCTCCCTATAGAAATATAAGATCCTAACAGCAAAGGCGGCAGCAGCAGTGATAGTAGTAGTAGCAGCAGCAGCCGCAGTTAACATTTATGTTTACAAAGCACTTTATAAATATATATCTACCATATCATTTGATCCTCAACAACCAATGTGAAAGGCATCATGAACACTATTGCGGAGGATGAAAAGATAAATACAAGGGCTCTGCCCTTAAGGAGTTTCTGCTCCCATTTGATCTCTCCATCCTACAAGTGGGTGAAGTAAAGAAAGTTAAGCGAATTGGCCGGCAGGAAGAGTCAGGGGCTAGAGGTAAGCGAGGAAGACTAGAAGCCTGGGGTAGAGGGATGGGGAGGGGCGACGAGAGATAGGTCTTTCTGTGACTTTTTATATATGCTCATATTAGGAATGCCAGAAAATCCTCCTCCCTGTGGCTAGCAGGTACTTCATTTTGTGGCAACTCAAACGACACTTGCGGTGTAGCAAGCCAAACTCTGGCTTCTCTGTCTCAGGGCCAGGCAGCCACCATCCCTCCCTCAGGATTCTAAAATGCCCTGAGGGGTTTATGGAATGGTTCTTTCCTCTGCTAACAACTCAACCTCTCCCTACCCGTTGTTTTGTTAAGGGCCAGGACCCCAGTTAACCACTTGGGCAGTTTTTACAAAGGGATAGTTACTTCCAAGCTTTAACAAGAACAAAGGACAAACATTTCCCCCCAAAACCTTGAAGGCATCCTCTGCCCTATGCCACGATGATCTCTGGGGAGAGAATATTCAGTGTAGTTCAGTTCCCACACAGCATCAGTCCCACCAAGTTCATATCCAAAGGCAGCAACTCAGGCTAGGATACAGGTCATTCCTTGATCCTAATGGGCATCCGTCCTGTGCTGGCTGCAAAATGAAAGGCTGGAGGGTAAGTCACCTCTGGTCCCTTTGAACTCACTAATTTGGAGGTTCTGCTGCATCACCTAAAATGGAAAAGAAATAATCTGGACACAAAAGACTGGGGCCTATTTCTTGGGACCATATGGGTTTGAGTCAAGGCATTTCTCCTTACAACACAGTCTCTCACTAGACAACGTGAGCTAAGGATTCTTGAAGAGAGACACTCAAAGCTGACTCAGACTTTTTTGAAGATACACAGTTCTGTTTATGCAGCCAGTGGAAAAAAAAAGCTCCTCCAACCATCTGGTTAATAGGCTGGAACCAGTTACAGAATATCTATACATTCTCCACAGTGATGGATCAGCAAAGACTTCATATAGAGGTGGTACTTTAGCTAAGCAGGGATTGTTTCCTGAGCTAAGACACAGAAATGTTGACAATCTAGTAGGGTAATATGACACATAAACAGGTTGGTTGTTGTCCATTCTTGAAAAGGACCAAAACGACTATGTTAGAGTCAAGTTACGATGTGTCCAACTATGGCTGATCAGACCAATACCAGTTCAAAAGGCTCTACCACAAATTGAGCACAAATGGTCCATGGGAACATTTGGAGTGGATTTGCTAAATTTGCACATCTCGTGTTTCTTTTGAGCCACTTCAATTCTGCTTTGCTGGCAGAGCACAGCACCTTCTCTGACATGGCAACGCCACGCTGGGCGGTCCTGTGCCAGTGTCTCCCATGTCACACAATCAATTTCAAAGTTCTTCAAAGAGACCTTGAGAGTGTCCTTGTATTGCTTCTTTTGACCACCATGTGAGTGTTGGTCTTGTGTGAGTTCTTCATAACATACTCTTTTAGGCAAGCCCATGTTTGGCGTTCCAACAATATGACCAGCTCATGAGAGTTGTGCTTTATGTACACGTACATACACAGGGATACATATATTAAACACTATATGATATGCACATTAGAAACTAACAAAGTGAAGCGTAAGGCACTTCTACTCCAGGTCATCACGACTCTCTGGGAAAGCTGGGTCCCTCACCTCCTCCACGTGGAGAGGTGACACATGGGGTACTCTGCGCATATCCAGAGCCCCAGTACAGGATCAACACAATCTCAAAGTCTCTGGGGCATAGTAAAACATAAGCAGAAACATTTCATACCTTGACTAGATCGAACAGACGCTTTGAGTCAGCTCCGCTTACTTAACGAGCCCAAGCAATTCCCTGGGTGTCAGATCTAATCTTTTTCCCTCCTCCCTTCCCCTAAGGTTTCCTTGAAGGGGAGATAACACTCCAATTCTAAAGGGGTTAAGAACCTGCTACTTCCTTTCCTCAGGTAAAATAAGCGGTTTCTTGGAATACTTGGGGGAAGAAGAGATAAGAAGAAATTCCCAGAGACCAGCCTTCAGGCAGGGTAAATAAATAGCTCTAGAGAAGCCTCTCCAGCCTGCTCTGGGCTATCCCAGGACTTAGAGCTGGAAGAGACCCCAAACACAATCTAGGCATTGGGGGAAGGGCAAAGTTTAGAAAATCAACAAGCATTTACCGAGCCTTTACTCAGTGTCAGGCACTGAATTAGGCTCTAAAGATACAAAGACAAAAATTGAATAGTTCATGTCCTCAAGGGGCTTTCAAGTCTATTCAGAGTGGCAAGATGTATACATCAAAATATATGCAAAATAACTGCCGGATGATTTGGGAAAGGCCCTAGCATCTGGTGGAGGGGGTGGGGCAGGAATCAGCAAAGGCTTCGCACAGAAGGTGGTGTTTCAGGTGACCAGGGACAAGTTGCTTATGATCTAGTATTGATGAAGTGTAGACTGTGGGAGCCCACTTGAACTCTCCTTGAATCTTCCCAGTTGCCTGAGGCCATAAGCCTTTCATTATGGCTAGGCCCAAATCTCTAGGTTACCCTTAACCTAGCCTAGCCCTACATTGTCTGGCTAGTTTCCACCCTTGATCCTATCAAAGTCTCTATGCCCAAATCTGTTACCCTTAAACTAGCCTAGCCCTACATTGCCTGGCTAGTTTCCACCCTTGATCCTATCAAAGTGTCTATGCCCAAATCTGTTACCCTTAAACTAGCCTAGCCCTACATTGCCTGGCTAGTTTCCACCCTTGATCCTATCAAAGTGTCTATGCCCAAATCTGTTACCCTTAAACTAGCCTAGCCCTAGTTATCTCCAGGTAGCCTCCAGCTACTTCCTACCCTTAATCCCATTCTCTTGGTTCCAGGAGTATGATCTCACCCAGGTCCATCAAGTTCCTCCTTAGACTCCTCCTCAAGACCCTCCCTAAACCCCTCCTCCCATCACCCCAGGACCACCCTAGATCCCTCCCGCAATCTTTGTGTATATAAGTTTCATCTTACCTCCATGAAGGGCCTCAGATTCCATCTACCTCAGATGGAATCTGGCCTGCTTGTGAAAACAAGCATCACAAATGGTGAGATTTCTTAAGAGTACCCATTATGGCAATTCTGTAATAAACTTGGTTTTTCTTTTTGGCTGAGAAGGCTTAAGTTGAATTCATTCGAGCAGGACCCGGTGTGTTGGTATTTTGGGGTCTCGAGTTCCCCTAAAAACATATGGTACCCTGGCCTCATCAGTAGGGGACTATGACACACATGTAGGTACATATATAGTCAACACTCTAATATATGTGCATTAGAAGGTAACAAAACAAAGAGCTGCATGAGGTCTGAGGGGCATGGGAGAAGGCTAAAGAGCCAACTTCATTTTTAGCAGCTGGATCAGGAAAGGAAGAAGTGGTATTTGAGGGCAGATAGGAACGTAACAGTCGTAGAAGGGGAAGACAGTACATCTCAGGGATAGGGAACAACATGACCAAAGACACCGAGTCAGGAAAGTCCAGCACCCACTTTAGGACTAGAGAATAGTCTGGTTTATCTGGAGGATGGGGTGAATATAAAGAAGTTATCTCTTCCACATCGAGGGGGTAGGGGCGTGGTACCCGTTGAGATCTGGAAAATCCGCATAAAATTTTTTGGCCCTCCCGTCTTACCAGAGAAGAAATCTGAATTATTATGGTATTAAAATATAAAATATATTGATATTATTCAATGCTCTACATATATTTTATGCATTACTGAGTTTCTAAACTTTTTAATTTCATCTGCTGGCCTTTGTGTGTTATCTGTAACTTCTGCAAAATTCCCCAAAAATTCCTACTTAATTTCTTATGCTGACCCTCAATATATCAAAACCTCGATAGGGGAAAGTCACAGCGTGGAAGGGATAACTGTAATATGAAATGATGTGTCAGCAGAAGGTTTGTGGAAGCCTAGAATGCCAGGTAATAAGACTTGGAATTTTACTGGGTAGGAAATAGGGAGTCACTGAAAATGTTTGAGTAGAGGAACTAACTAGATCTCTGTATAAAACAGTTGTTTTGGCATGTTAACCTGAAAATTTGGTTAAAGGAGGCAAAAAGAGCTAGGTGATAGAAAAATTTATATTACTTATTCATTTATTCCCTTCAGCATAGTGGACAGACATACATGTATGAAGTCAGACAGAAGTCTGACTCCTGAACAGAAAATTGAGAAAGCTTATATACAGTTTTAGAATAGTTACAATTCAGCATGTTTGTGTTACTCAATTTTATGATCCCCATGTATGTTTAACCATGATACAAGACAAGGATTTTCCTTAATGGAATATGTTGTAAATACAATAACATAAGAGTGTTGACGAGGCTCAGTTGAAACTACAACCCAGTGTTTCTGTGTTTAATTTACCATTAACATTCCATAACATAGTATATGCCCATAAAATATTAAGTGAGGTAGTTTCTTGGGATTAGGGTCTCACCCTTTAATGGTTAACAGAGGAAAGAACGTTCCCAAGTCATCCGGATCTGGCCTTACTGACAGAGGAAAAGATATTCTCTGAGCAAACTTGAGAGAACAAAGAAGCTTGGGCTCAGCTCTTCTTCTAGCTGATCATTTATAAAAGGCTCCGGGTCTTATTGAAATTGCAAAAATGATATAAAATGGTATTAAATGATCCTCGGGCAGTAGTATGAAAGACGGATTGTAGAGGGGAGACAGTGGAAGTGGGAAGGCATGCTAGGAGGCTATTTCAATAGATGAAGGTTACCAAAGGCTTGGCTTGTACTAGGATGGCAGCAACGAGAAAGAGGAAGAGGAAGAGGAAGAGGAAGAAAGCTTTCCTTCTCTCTCCCCTCCTCTTCCTAAGATTCTCAGTTCTTTCTTCCATCCATCAGCTGTACCACTACCCTCTCCTTCTACAATTAGGTGCCGCCGTACCTAACTTCAACAATACAATAATTAGATCCCCAAATAACTCTGGAGTGTGTTACTACCTTGAATCTTCCAAAGATTACTGCTCTAGCTGGCTATACGCCACCTTTCAGCCCCTAAGGTTCATGCCAGGTAGAGAGGTTTCATCCCACAGACCTCGATGCTCCTGAACTGGAAATTGCTCTGGGAGCACAGCAGGTTTGCCAGGTTTGTGTCCTGCCAACTGGAGCCAAGGAGAGAACAGCCTTGGGGATGAGACCCCTAACAACTAAAGTAAGAAACTTAGGAGGGGAAAAATTGATTCTTCCCTACTCTGCCTTTCCAGAGGGAATGGCTCCAGATCCCAGAGTTACTTTTCAATTCAAGTTCATAAATACTTAAGAGGCTATTGTGTGTTAGAGGCTTAAGAAATTATAAAATTTAGATAAGACGGGGCCCTAGTCTTTCATAATCATATTGGCCAGTGACATCAGAGAAGGAAAACATCTATGTTCCCTAAGATTGATGGTGGTAGAGCACCGCAGAAGACCTGAGTTCAAGTCCAGCCTTGGTTACTACCTGCTCTGTCCTGGACGAGTCACTTAACCTTTGTCACCCTTAGTTTTCTCATCTGCAAAACAGTATAGGATTTATTATTTTATTTATTATTTATTTAAATAAATTTATTATTTATTATTATATTTGATAGGCTAAATTTTCGTCTTGAAGATTGTTGAGCATCAGTCTGTATTGCAGTTGACATGTATAAAGACAAAAGCAAGGCAGCTGGGTGGAGCAGTGAATAGAGCAGGAGTCAGGAGGACCTGAGTTCAAATCCGGCTTCAGACACTTGACACACGTACTAGCTGTGTGACCTTGGGCAAGTCACTTAACCCCAATTGCCCTTCCCCCTACCCCCCACCCCCCAAAAAAACCGAAACCAAACAAAAGCAAATAGATCATGCCATTAGGGGCTGAGGACTATCAGTGCCAGGGTATGGGCAGCTATAGGTTACTCGTCATATGTAGCAGAAGGCAGGAAAAGCTCCTGAAGACCCAGGAGCTGATGAGTAACAGAGCAGATGAACAGCCAGCAAGAAAAGGACAGCTCTCAGCAGTGGTATACTACAGAAGTATTTAATAACTGGCTCTCTAAAAATAAAGTTGTATAGCAACATACTTATAAATATAATCTGTACTAACATTTTCTTTATCACTTTCTTAATTCTAGACCAGTGGTGTCAAAATCAAAGTGTCAGGGCCACTAAACCACACATGAGGATCTCTGTAGGCCACATATTGGTTTAGAGACCACATGTAAACATTATGTTTTAGTGTATTTTTATTTATTTTGCTGAATATTTCCCAATTGCATTTTAAGCTAGTCTAGGTCCTCTTGGGAGTGCCGCCTCTTGGCTGCATGTTTGATACTTCTGATCTAGACAAGTCAAAGAAACAATACAGCAAGTCCTGGTTTGTAATGTTTGCCAATCTCCAAGGTGTAAATGCTGATGCTTATAATTTAACAATTGGCTCTCCCTCAGCCAAGTTGAGGTAGTTCCAATACACCCCCGGATTACAGGTAATCTGGGATAGAGTGGAGAAACTGATGTCTGGGCAACCAGAAAGTCACCCCAAGATCATGAGACCTAGGGACAATCCAAAATCTAAGGCAAGTGGTCACGGAGAGGTACAGTGAGTAGAATACACCAGTGTCTTAGGACCATGGGAGAGACCCTGCATGCAGGAAGCAGCAGCCTTTTAGGCTATAGCCCCAAAGAATTTACCAGTCTCTCCCCTATAATGGGCTTGCCTGTAGCCAGCACTTAAAAAGCAGGGAGAAATAGGGTTTCCCCGCTGTTGTTTGAGGGCTGGCCAATAATATCGCTAGGGTAGGGTGGGAGGAGAGGGGGAGGTAAAGAGAGGGAGCCAAGAGGGACTTTATCCCAACGTAGCAATGTAGCTGGGGTTGGGGGGATAGAATCAAAGAAATCCCAGAGTTTGCAGTGACCACCAAAATTAACTAGTCCAACCCACACATACTTAGAGCTACAACCTCTTCTGTGACATCTGTGACAAGCAGTCATCTGGATCACACTTGAAGATCTCTAGTGACAAGTTCACTCTGTCCTGAGTTAGCCCTTTGCTTTCTCTTTTACTGAAGCATTTAACTAACACACTGTCTCTTCTTCATTCCTGTGAGTAGGTGTGTGCTGGAGCCAGCTCAAACCCATCTGATGGTTCCATCTTCAGTACACCTTGGAAATTGGCAAGTGCTACAAAATCAAGATTTGATTTATTGTTTTGTTGCTTGTTTAGACTTAAGAAAACTATGGAGAAAGTGGTAATAATGTAGAGTAAAGGGGCAGCCTAGGTGGCTCAGCGGATAGAGCAAGGGACCCTGGAGTCAGGAGGCCCTGAGTTCAAATCCAGCCTCAGACACTTACTAGCTGTATGACCCTGTTCAAGTCACTTAACCCCATTGTCTCAAAAAAGGCATGTAGATTAAACTTAAAAGTATGTTGTGGGGTTTTGGAGAATCACTTGTCAAATGCTTACCAGAAAATGTGTGTACGCACTGATGGGGTGCTTGGGTGCTTGCGCTTGGACCCCAATTCCAAGAGCACATTTCTCCCTAGCCTCCAAACACTATCCCTGACAGTCTTCTCCCCAGCCCAAGGACACTATGCCTAGCAATAACTCATGAGTGGGCCCCAGTAAGACAAACTACCTTTTCCCACAATTACTCATGAGTGGGCTCCAGTAAAATAAACTATCTTTCCCTACCACAAGAACAAGCTGACTTCTGAAGAAATTCTCTTGTAAAAACAGGACTATCTTGTAACCACAGAATTATCATATATTGATTCCCAAAGTTATCATATACAATCCAGAGGTCAAGCTATAGTCATCAACTCTCAACGCTATCTGACTGCAGACACAACAGACCAAAAATACACCCCTGAGAAACCCCCTCCCCTGGTTTCTCATAGTGAATGATGCCTGGGACCAAGGTTGTAAGTTATCACCTAATTAGCATATCTGCCAGATAATCCACTACTTTTCCTATATAAGCTTTAGCATCATCCCTGTTAGGTTGCAGGTTCCTTAAGAACCCTTGCCTGCTTAACAGTATGACAATAAATCTTTGGCAGTTTGACTTAAAGAATGCTTGAGTCAGTGAATTCATTCCAGATGATCCTCTCCTATACTTTAGTCCTTGAGGGGTCCCTGAAACCCCCCTCAAACTGCATCAGCACCACCTAGCTGCCCCAGCTGTTATCTCATTTACAAACGTTATCTCATTTGATCACTAACAGAAAGGTATAGGGAACTTACATGGCCAACGTGACATACTTCTAGCATGGAAGGAACTTCATGTCCTTTCTCTTTGCCCTCTAGGTACAGTATCTCTACCAGTCAGTTCACCCAGCTAAGTTCCATGGGCCTATTCCTCTCTATAGCACAACTCCTAGGGCCAGGAATAACTTTGTGCTCTTCCTAACTTATACCTTGACTAGATTGCCTGGTCCTGCTCCCTGTAAGAAGCCATGATCAATGGCATGGGAAAGAAAGAGAAGTTGCCTTTCTCCAAGAAGTGAAGAGTCATTCCTTCCAAGGACATTCTAGGTCTTCTTCCGTAACTGGCACTCCTTTGGTCAGAACTCACATTCCTCAGAGCTATCTCTTGCCTCAATTGACTTCATCAAGATTTCCTCTTTCACCTCACCATTCTAGATAGGCAAGGCTAAGCCTTTGATCAGTATCAGCTGTTTACCCTATTCTGTCAAGCTTGATGGGACAGTTTCTTCACATCTTAAGGAGAACATATTATAAACATTTCCTTTTCACTTTAAGGCTTTGTCTATTCATTGTTTCTGCTACCCCCTCCTTATATTCTGTGATTGACCTCTAACCAAATCAATTGATCAGGGGTCCTCTGATCAATGTCCCCTAGTACATATTTATAATAAGAGAAAGGGAGGGAGGAATAGCAAAGGGCTAGAAGGAAAGTTGGTGCTTACTGATTGGGGAATGGCTGAGCAAATGGTAGCATATAGATATAATAAAATGTTAATGCTTCATGAGAAATTTTGAATATGAGGAGTTCAGAAAAATTTGGAAAGCTTTCATAATCTGATGCAAAGTAAGCTCCTCGAGGGCAGGGACCGTCTTTTGCCTCTTTTTGTATTCTTAGCACTTAGCACAGTGCCTGGCACACAGTAGGCACTTACTAAATGTTTATTGGTTGATTAACAGAGCTGGAAGAATAATTTGTAAAGTTACTACAAAAATGTAACAAGAAAACAACTTAGATTATTGTGGTCTAGTTAGGACTTTACAAGACAGGTACTGAAGCATGTCTCTCAGAAGAAAGGAGGTGCACAATAAGTGTGGAATAAAGCAAATGTTTTCACACCTGGATAACATGTTGATTTGTTTTGCTTGACTGTATTTATTTGGAAGAAAGGAGAGTTCTATTTGTAGAAGGAAGTCATTAGGAGTTGAGACAGAGAGAGAGAGAGAGAGAGACAGAGAGACAGAGAGAGAGAGACAGAGAGAAAGGGGTGGGGGGAGGGACATCAATAAGCCTTACACAAAAGTTGCTAGTGACCTTTGAGAGATTATCAGTAGAACGGTAAGGGCAGAGGCAGAATTGCAAAGTGTTAAGGAGAAAGTGGGTGATGGGGCAGATGTGGAAGTGTTGGAAATTGGAGGTGGAGGGCTCAGAAACTTGGGTGAGAAAGTAGAGACATTGAATATAGAAGTTTGGCTTTTAACGGAAGAAGAGAAATGAGATAATAGCTGAATGGAATAAAAGAATCAAGGAAATTTCTTTCCTTCTTTCTCTCTCTCTCTCTCTCTTTCTTCCTTTCTTTCTTCCCTTCCTTCCTCCCTCTCTCCCTTTCTTTCTTCCTCCCTCCCTCAAAGAAAGGAGTAAATGAGTGCTAGTCTGTTGTACTAGATGTAGGTATGAGAGATTTCTGAGAAGACCAAATAGTCTTATTAAAGGCTAAATGGTGGATCTGTTAGAGCCAATGCTAGCAGCGAGAGAACACCCTTCTCTTGTTCCTTGACCAACCCCTTCCCCCGTTTCTTTGACTGATTTTTCTTTGTGTCTGTTGTTGGTTTGTCTTCTTCCTACCTCTGAAATGTGAGTCTCCCAGGGTTCAGGATTCTTTCACTTTCTCTGTACTTTTTCCCTTGACCATCTCATCTACTCACAGAATCTTATGTGAGAGAAAAGGGATGTTAGGAATAATATAGATCAATCCACTTATATTTTTTCAGTGGAAGAAACTGAAGCTTAGAGAGATAAGTGACATGCCCAGAGTCACAATGAATAAGTGGTAGATTTGAAATACAAAGTCAGCTCCTTTTCCATTCAGATTCACTGCTCTCCCCCCTCCAGTACGGTTCCTCATAGCTTCAGTCATTACCTTAGTAAGATGGCTCCCAAATCTACAAGGACTACTTTTCCTTGACCTCCTTGATCTGAAGGGAAGGGAATAAGTACTTATATAGCACCCACTATGTGCCAGGCAGCTACGCCATGTTTGGAGAAGGAAACCCTCCACTGTTTGCCAAGAAAGCCCTATCTGGGGTCATGAAGAATCAGACACAACTGAACAACAACGACGTGCCAGGCACTGCGCTAAGCACTTTTTTTTTTTAACAAATATTGTCTCATTTGATCCTCACAACAACCCTGCTTGTTAGGTGCTATTTCTATCCCATTTTACAGTTGGGGAAACTGAGGCAGAGGTTAACTGACTTGCCCAGGATCACATATCTAGTAAGAGGCCAGATCTGAACTCAGGTCTTCCTGACTCCAGGTCTGCTATCTATCCACTGTGTTATCTATTCTGTATCTGTATCTGTGTTCTGTCATGTAAGCGAGAGGATTCTCTGCCTTCCAGTATTGTATCGAACAAAAATTCTCAGGGTAATGAAATAAACTGTGGTGACACAGAGAATCTAGAGGAATTTAGAAGTTCTTTTTGAAGATTACTATAAAACTCACCTGAGAGTTTATCAAGGTGATCATTTTGCCCTACATTTAGGCAGCCCCAACTACGCCAAGCAAAGCAACTCTTCCACCATGAAAAAAAAAAAGGCAGTCTCTTCGGCCAAAGAGAAAGCTTAAAAAAAACCTCAAAACCCAAACAAACTCAGAATGAAAAAAGTCAGCTTCAGAATCTTAGTAGGGCCTATCATCAGGGGCCAAGTTGAAAGAAAAAAATTCATAAAATCCCAGACTGACTATTTCCACACCCTGGGGGATATAATGCCTTCAAAATTTTTAAAAATAAATCAGCTTATTTTTTCAGAAAAATAAACTTTGAAGCTATTTGAAGATAAAGGAGCTTCCCATGGGCACACGTTAAAACGATAAAGAGGAAAAACTATCTGCGTTTTGCAAATAAACTTTGATGCACTCATCATAATTCTAAAGGCTTCTGATAGCAGATCACAGAAATGGTTGGGTTTTCTGGGCTTAATGGAGACTGTCACACCCTGGGATCAGGGTATCGTTGTTTATTTTCCTTCTTCTTTTTCAGAGGCCAAATATTGCAGGATCCTAAGTTTTGTAAGCCAGTTGATACTGAAGCCTGCATGTCAGAACATGGTCCCAAGGTCAACCTCAGGTTGACTAAGTTGGCTCCATCAGCCAATGGCAATCATGGCCCCCGGGAATGTAGAGATTAGCAGTATGGCTCAAAGTAAGGAACTAGATTTAACTGAAGGGGTTCTCATTTCAGACCTATTAGATTCTTCCTTGGCATCCTCCACTTCCTTCAAGGCTGTCCCGTGTTACTGGTTCTCCTGGTCATGCTGCAAGAGATTTCTCAGTTCTCTGAGATGAGTCAGAAGCAGGAGTACTTCTCCCAGGTTCCCCCTTCCAAGGAGTTGGTCTGAGTGTTCTTAAAGACATCTGTCCCTGGGTGGGGGTGGAGGCCAGTTACTAGTGCGCTTAACCCTTCCATTGGCCTGGAGCTGTTTTTTCTGGACTCACAGGTTTCTGGGATCCAAGAGTCAGATGACAGCTCAGGTCCATTTAATCCAACCTCCTCATTCTACAGATGAAGAAACTGAGGGTCATGGAGCAGGGAAGGAGGGCTAAGCTTGGAATTACATGGTGAATTAGAATCACAGGTTTGTGCCCACGAAGACTCAGTCAAATCATTTTATCTCACCTCGAAAGTGAGGGGGTTGGAACAACCCTTCTTAATTCTAGTGGCCTCCCTCTCTTATTTATTTCCTATTTATCTGGAATATAGCTTAGTTGCACATAATTTGTTTGCTTGTTTTCTCCTCCATTAGACTGTGAGCTCCTTGTGCTCAGGGATTCCTTTGCCTCTTTTTGTTCGCCCAGAGCTTAGCACACTGCCCAGCACATAATAGGTGCTTAATAAATATTTACTGACTGATTAGATGATCTTTAAAGTCCCTCTTGGCTGTAAATCTATAGCCCTATGATCCTAAGTAACTTGCCCAAGGTAACCTTGTTAAGGTTCTTAAGCTATGACAATGTGATCTCCAGAGCCTTTTTAATCTCTTCAGTTTTGTGAACTTGTGACAGTCAATACAATGTCAGCTCCTTGAAGGGAGGAACTATCATATTTTTTAATTAATTGATTTATTTTTAGTCACCAGCACCCTGTCCAATGCCTGGCACATAGCAGGACCCTAAATAAATGCTTGGTGAATCATTGAAATGAACTGAGATGGTGGGACAGACATACATTTGCTCTGCCTGTACTTTGGGATTGGAAGGTCGTGATGATATCTCTGCCATGGAACAGGTAGTTCACACCAGGAACAGGAGTGGCAGTAATCACACAGGTCACCTTCAGAGCACTGTGTCAGAGGCAAAGACAGCTAACTCCCTTTATATTCCTTTCTCTAGGAACAGCCCAGGCCCATTTAGCTAGAGAGAATCACAAAGCTCAATGAGCTGAACAGCTCAATTTTAGCAGATACCTAATTCTTTTCCATTGGCAGCCAGAGCTCCCTGTAGGTCTAACAACCAACAACACTAAGCAAAACCAGAAAAAGGCCTCTTCAGTCATCTGTTGAAAGCACCCACAATATGTATAGTGCTGGGCGAGGTGCTGAAGGACACTTCTAAGATAAGAAACAACTTTAACATACAAGGGGAAAGGCAGAAGGGAGAATTCTGCAGATGCACTCAAATTTTCAACACTTCTTTATATTTTCCAATTTCTCTGAAGAGAACCATAACGGACAAAGTACTGGACTTGGAATCTGGAGAGACCTGAGTGTGAATTTTACCTCTGACAGTCACTAGCTATTTGACCAATGGACAAATCATGTAACTCCTCTCAGTCTCAGTTTCTTCAACTGAAAATAGCGGATATCTATCTCACAGGTAGCTAGTTGGCGCAGTCGATAGAGTACTGGGCCTGGAGTTAACACTTAACTACCTGTGTGACCCTGGGCGAGTCACTTATCCCTGTTTGCCTCAGTTTCCTCATCTGTAAAATGAGCTGGAGGAGGAAATGGCAAACCACTCCAGGATCTCTGCCAAGAAAACCCCAAATGGGGTCAGAAAAACTCAGACATGACTGAAACAAAACACTGACAAATGTTATAGGGTTGCTGGATGAAATGAGATATTTATGTACACAAAGTGTTTTGTAAACCATGAAATGTGCATAAATGGCAGTTATTCTTATTTTTATTATCTCTTTTATTGGACCCTGACCAATGTTTTGATGCTCTGAATCTAATGAGAACCTGGTGTGAAGCCCACCTGATCCATTGTGAACCAGTCCACTTACCCCTTGCAAAGAAGAGATCCAGAAACCACTGGAGTGAAGGGAAGTGATAATGCCGAGAATGA